>NC_057808.1:360048686-360100162 GCF_018294505.1 Triticum aestivum
CGGGGTGTGGAGGCGGCGGTGCGGCGGCGGGGCGGCGGCGGACGGGCGGGAGGTCGCGGGCGGGAAAGAAAATGAAGTGGCGGTTGGGTGTTCGCGGGAGGCGGCTGGTTTTGGACCAGATGCACCTCGTGATGTAAATTTGCATCGCGAGGTGTTGTATTTTACAACACGAGGAGGCCGCGGTCTAATTTTTTTTTATATATGGACCGTCTGTTGGAGCTGTGTTTTTGACCTTAGACGGTTTAAAAGTTAGTTTTTTTTTACCATCTATTGGAGATGCTCTAAGGTCTAAGAAATAATAATAGGTCTAATTTTTTTTATGTCAATGTAATCTAGGTACGAAGGACGTGGTGGCTCCTATGGATGCGCACCTTGGCCGTATTTGATGGGGGTCCATCGTTGACAAATCCGACTGTCTCTCAGGATAAATGCTAATACTATGAAAGTGAGATAATACAGAAGTTATTCGGTCTGGTAAAACCAAGTGAAGAGCAGTTTGAATATTATTGGATGTGTCCCCGAAAGAAGAATACGCTAAGATTAAAATTCAAACGTGCCTATCCGGCACAAGCATTTACGCTTTTCAATGTGAACAACATTACAACTCTTTTCATAAGCACACAAGGGTTAAAACCACAAGACAAATGTCCTGAATATATTTTTATCCGTACATCAAAGTTGTGTGTAACCGATGATTTATTGTGAGGATGGAGAGGAAGTCAATCCAACATTATCAGAACACACAATGAACAAGTGAGCGTCCAAATGACACAACTTAGTTTGGGATGTCAGCTGGTGGAAGCACGCCCTTGAGGAAAGAGTAGAGAAGAACAAGCGCTCTCTTTGGCTGGTAACTAGGAACCAGATGGCCAGCACCCCTGACCGATGCAAACGTGAAGCCTCCCTTGTACTGCTGAACATAGCCTCCAACCTAAATCCACCACAACCCCATTAATTTCATCAGAGGATCAAAACACACATTATATCTGAATTTTACATGGCTTTTTCTTATGTTTATTTCTGAACACCCGTTAATTACCTCGCTGTCAGGGGTATACCAAGGGCGCCATGGCTTCGTGATGGGTAGGTTCAGATCGTTGACGGAGTACCTCGTCGCGGTAATGGGGCACACATCATCCATATCCCCACTGAAGAAATCGTGGTCGTTCTAGTTAGAAACCTGAAGCGTAGCTACTTTATTATGCTCAATTGTCATTGTGCATGCAGTATACCTGTAGAGCCATACACTCAACCCACGTTTGACTAGCCTTTTGATGGTTGGTACCATGGAAACTGGGCCGTCGTTATAGTCCATATCTAGGCTGAAAGAAATGAAGTTGCGTAGTGCAAATTAGTTAGACCGGGTGTTGCGCTCAAAGGAAAAGAAAAAAAAAGATTGGGAAGACGTGCTCTGTAGCAGGTATCGTGTGTAATATACAGTACTTTTTTTTGCGGTAAGTAATATACAGTACTTACCTGCAAGCTGTCCAACTTGTGTTGGCCCGGGCGTGCAGAGCTTGTTGCACCTCGCCATTGTTGAGGTAAGCCAGGACGTAGTGGTCGATGCACGGATCGTAGCCAGCCAGCTGAGAAATCATAATTTGCAAACACGTACTGTGAATGGCCAAAGATATTTTTTTTAATTCTTATAGCTATCTTATGTAGCTGTTCGAGTAGTAGAAATGTTTGCATTGCTGCCCATAGAAATGTTTTAATTTTATTGGGAAAAAAATGATCGAGACTAGCCGATCGACAGTGTGATCTTACGTAGCCGGACGAGTGGTACGTGCCGTCGCGTTCCGACTTGAGGCAGATCGGGGCGTATATGTTGTGGAGATCGATATTGCCTTTCTGTGGCTTGTGCGCCGCCACGAAGCACTGCCAGTCGTCTTTCGGGGTGAAGGTGCAGTTTTCACGGATATTGGCCCACCCCTCGTCGGAGATCACCCCGTGGTTCCATAAGAACTCGAGGCTCCCCTCGTCGTTCTTGTAATCGTCAAGGTACGGATTGCCGACCTACATATATATAACGTGATGAGAAATGGATATGGGTGTGTAATAAGTTGCGGGACGAAAGGAGGTGAATCAAACTAGGTACTAGTACTTACCAAGATGCCGCGGAGGTTTATGAGCGTGCCCCCGTAGAGCTCGTTCATGTATTCGATCACGGTGGCGAGCTGCGGCACGTAGTGGCCGCCGTAGCTCTCTCCGGCGATGTAGAAGTCGCGGCCCTTGTACTCCGGGAACCGCTCCAGCCATTTGAGCAGGAAGACGAACGCGTCCTTGGCGGTTCTCGGGTCGCCAACGTTGTTGTTATTGTTCGGGTTGTTGCTCGCGTAGGAGAACCCCACGCCGGCCGGCGACTCCAAGAAGATCACGTTAGCCACTGCACATCGTAATCTTCTCAGTTCAGTATAAATCAATGATCAGCGATCTCCTCTGCTCAGAAGACAGTTCGACTTAGACACTTACGGTTGTTCCAGGCATGCTTGTTCCTGCTCAGGGTCTTGCCGTCGGGGTTCACTCGGAACGGGCCGAGCTCCGTCATGGCGCCGTACCCTAGCGACGAGCACCCGGGTCCACCGTTGAGCCAGAGGAGGAGCGGCTTGGAGGCCGCCTCGTAGGGGGCTTCGACGAAGTAGTAAAAGAGCTCCCGGCCGTGCTTCTCGCTCACCGTGACGTAGCCAGCGTACTGGTCGAAGTTGACCCGCGGCGGCTGGCCGGGCAGCGCCGCGATCTTGTCGGCCACCTTGGCGCCCAGAGGTGGGAACGGAAATTGCGTTGGCAGGTGGCTGAAGCTGCTGGCGTCGGCCCATGGGTCGGTTTCCTCGGGCACGTTTGCATTACGGGCCCGTGAAGCTAGCCTCTTTCTCGGACCTGGACAAGATGAACTTCCTCAGCTGATCCTCCTGGGAAGCATCTGCGAGTGATGCGCCCAGCAGAACAAGCAGCAGGAAGAAGGTAGTGGTGTGCCCAACCATTTCGCTTGTGACTTTGTGATCGTGTGAAAGATCAGTCGGCCTGTCGAGGTGTATATATGGAGTAGGAAAATGCATAGTACTCCTAGGTGGGTAACTGAGAACTGGCAAACAACGGTCTGAATAGAAGCATGCAGCTCGGATTCTCCAAGGTTGTTGGCTAGCTATACTTGCCGGGTTTGGATTTCCGGAAGATAATTTTTAGTTTACATGGCGCGAACGGTCAGGTGAGACGATGATAGCTAACCATGGAGTACATCGGAAGGACCCAACTCTAGCGGTGGGTTAAGAATGCCGGCGCGCGGAAGCAAATTTTAACACAATGGGCTTACTGCCAATTTACTTCGATTAAGACAAGGATGGAAATGGTAAATGTTCGCTTAGAAAAAAGATGTTTTAGGTTCCAGGTTTCCAGATGTAAACGCACTTGATTACGTCAACACATTCCTTTGGACGCATGCCATAGCCAAACTGCGAAGAGTATGTAGAGCATTTTTAATCGATCCTCTAAAAAAATTTAGAAGAGCAAAATGATGAGTTCACCACACCTAGCCAAGCTCTCAGATGTTTAAGGCATCTTTCACGTCGACTCTCAAACCGCCTGCATACGCCTGGATCATGTTGTCCGGACCATGGAAATCATCCAACGCGGGCTTCTATTGATCCGTGGGACGGTTCGGACGCACTTTCTCCCGCAAACTGGAGACAAACGTGGGGGCTTTGCGGGCGTCCGGACAGCACCCACGCCCCCTTTTGACCACCCTGACCACCCACACCCCTCCTCCCTCGCCCGCGCGCATTCCCGCCCGGCGCCAGCTGCCCGCATTCATGCCGTTGTAGAGCGCGCCGCTGCACCTTAAAGACGGCTCAGGGCGGACGCGATCTCTCACTGCCTCCGTCATTGAAGCAGCGCGCCGGCCGAGGGCGTCGCCCGCGATGCGTCTCCGGTGTCTGCGCCTATTCATTGCTGATGACGTGTTACTAGACAGGATGGATATCCACCACACCCGTTCAATGCCCCATTCGTCCGTATGCCGCCGTTAAGCAGGCACGTCGGCCGAGAAATCAACTCCGATGCCGCACATTGATACACCCGGTGATGGAAACGTAGCATGCAATTTTAAAAAAATTCCTACGCTCACGCAAGATCTATCTAGGAGATGCATAGCAACGAGGGGAAGAGTGTGTCTACGTACCCTCGTAGACCGTAAGCGGAAGCGTTTAACAACGCGGTTGATGCAGTCGAACTTCTTCTAGCTCCGACCGATCAAGTACCAAACGTGTGGCACCTTCGAGTTCTGCACACGTTCAGCTCGATGACGTCCGTCGTCCTCTTGATCCAGCAAGATGTTGAGGAAGTAGATGAGTTCCGTCAGCACGACGGCGTGGTGACGATGATGGTGACGTGATCCGCGCAGGGCTTCGCCTAAGCACCGCGAGAATATGACCGGGGGTGTAAACTGTGGAGGGGGCGCCGCACACGGCTAACAATTGATGTTGATGTGTTCTAGGCGCCCCCTCCCCACATATATATAGGTGGGAGGGGAGGAGAGGCAGCCAGGGGGCGCCCCAAGTAGGAACCGAATCCTACTTGGGGTTTTCCCAAGTGGCACCCCCTTTCCTTTTTTCACCGGAGAAGAAAGGGAAGGGGGAAGAGAGAAAGGAAGGGGGCCCATATCTTCCCCCGGGGGTTCCGGTACCCCCGGTACTCCGATAAACACCCGATACACTCAGGAACACTTTCGGTGTCCGAGTACTATCGTCCAATATATCAATATTTACCTCTCGACCATTTCGAGACTCCTCGTCATGTCTGTGATCTCATCCGGGACTCCGAACAACATTCGGTCACCAAATCACATAACTCATATAATACAATATCGTCATCGGACGTTAAGCGTGCGGACCCTACGGGATCGGTCGATCATGAAGACGTACGACTACATCAACCGCGTTGTCATAACGCTTCCGCTTATGGTCTACGAGGGTACGTAGACGACACTCTCCTCTCTCATTGCTATGCATCACCATGATCTTGCGTGTGCGTAGAATTTTTTTTGAAATTACTACGTTCCCCAACAGTGGTATCAAAGCCAGGTTTATGCGTAGATGTTATATGCATGAGTAGAACACAAGTGAGTTGTGGGTGATACAAGTCATACTGCTTACCAGCATGTCATACTTTGGTTCGGCGGTATTGTTGGATGAAGCGGCCCGGACCGACATTACGCGTACGCTTACGCGAGACTGGTTCTACCGACGTGCTTTGCACACAGGTGGCTGGCAGGTGTCAATTTCTCCAACTTTAGTTGAACCGAGTGTGACTACGCCCGGTCCTTGTTGAAGGTTAAAACAACACTAACTTGACGAAATACCGTTGTGGTTTTGATGCGTAGGTAAGAACGGTTCTTGCTCAGCCCGTAGTAGCCACGTAAAGCTTGCAACAACAAAGTAGAGGACATCTAACTTGTTTTTGCAGGGCATGTTGTGATGTGATATGGTCAAGACATGATGCTATATTTTATTGTATGAGATGATCATGTTTTGTAACGGAGTTATCGGCAACTGGCAGGAGCCATATGGTTGTCGCTTTATTGTATGAAATGCAATCACCATGTAATTGCTTTACTTTATCACTAAGCGGTAGCGATAGTCGTAGAAGCAATAGTTGGCGAGACGACAACGATACTACGATGGAGATCAAGGTGTCGCGCCGGTGACGATGGTGATCATGACGGTGCTTTGGAGATGGAGATCAAAGGCACAAGATGATGATGGCCATATCATATCACTTATATTGATTGCATATGATGTTTATCCTTTATGCATCTTATTCTGCTTTGATTGACAGTAGCATTATAAGATGACCTCTCACTAAAAATTTCAAGGTACAAGTGTTCTTCCTGAGTATGCACCGTTGCCAAAGTTCGTCGTGCCGAGACACCACGTGATGATCGGGTGTGATAAGCTCAACGTTCTTATACAACGGGTGCAAGCCAGTTTTGCACACGCAGAATACCGGGTTAAACTTGACGAGCCTAACATATGCAGATATGGCCTCGGAACACGGAGACCGAAAGGTCGAATGTGAATCATATAGTAGATATGATCAACATAGTGATGTTCACCGTTGAAAACTACATTTCATGTGATGATCGGTTATGGTTTAGTTGATTTGGATCACGTGATCACTTAGATGATAAGAGAGATGTCTATCTAAGTGGGAGCTCTTAAGTAATATGATTAATTGAATTTAAATTTATCATGAACTTAGTACCTGATAGTATTTTGCTTGTCTATGTTGTTGTAGATAGATGGCCCGTGTTGTTGTTCCGTTGAATTTTAATGCGTTCCTTGAGAAAGCAAAGTTGAAAGATGATGGTAGCAATTACACGGACTGGGTCCGTAACTTGAGGATTATCCTCATTGCTGCACAGAAGAATTACGTCCTGGAAGCACCGCTGGGTGCCAGGCCTGCTGCAGATGCTACTGATGACATTAAGAACGTCTGGCAGAGCAAAGCTGATGACTACTCGATAGTTCAATGTGCCATGCTTTACGGCTTAGAACCGGGACTTCAACGATGTTTTGAACGTCATGGAGCATATGAGATGTTCCAGGAGTTGAAGTTAATATTTCAAGCAAATGCCCGGATTGAGAGATATGAAGTCTGCAATAAATTCTACAGCTGCAAAATGGAGGAGAATAGTTCTGTCAGTGAACATATACTCAAAATGTCTGGGTATAATAATCACTTGATTCAACTGGGAGTTAGTCTTCCGGATGATAGTGTCATTGACAGAATTCTTCAATCACTGCCACCAAGCTATAAGAGCTTCGTGATGAACTATAACATGCAAGGGATGGATAAGACAATTCCCGAGCTCTTCGCGATGCTAAAGGCCGCGGAGGTAGAAATCAAGAAGGAGCATCAAGTGTTGATGGTCAACAAGACCACCAGTTTCAAGAAAAAAGGTAAAGGGAAGAAGAAGGGGAACTTCAAGAAGAACAGCAAACAAGTTGCTGCTCAGGAGAAGAAACCCAAGTCTGGACCTAAGCCTGAGACTGAGTGCTTCTACTGCAAACAAACTATTCACTATAAGCGAAACTGCCCCAAGTATTTGGCGGATAAGAAGGATGGCAAGGTGAACAAAGGTATATGTGATATACATGTTATTGATGTGTACCTTACTAAAGCTCGCAGTAGTACCTGTGTCAGAGTAAATGGCCACGGGTAGCCTAACCGACTACCCCTGGTTCTTCAGAAAAATTATCAGGCCTTCGGGCCTCCCAACGCTCCAAGCATTGGACCCCCTTCCCTGGCCGGCTACCTCCGAAGCCGACTCATGGAAGGCGGCCCAGCCTCAAGCGACCTCCCTCCCCAAGATAACCGCGGGGAGGCCGACTCCAAGAAACCGGCCTCGAAGAGCGCCGACTCCAAGAACCCGGCCGAGACCACAACCACCAAAGCTACTCCCTCATAACGGTGACAAGACGGGGTGTGGCCACAGTGCGGCCCACTACCCCCGAAGCCCGAGGCGGGCATGGCTACAGAAGGCCGTACGGGACAGCCGCTTCCCGTGCGGCTCGGCACTGTAGCCATGCTGGCCTCAACGTCATCCACGACAGACTCCCGTACGGCCCACGGGCGGCGGGCCCCTTTGGCCAGAGAGAGGCGCGAAGGCGGCCCGGCCTTTCCCAGTCGGCCAAGGGCGTAGCCGGCCCCCAGAAGCCGGCTACTCCCTTCCTCGAAGCAGGAGCCTCATTAAGGAGACAAGACGAGGTAAGGCTACAGTGAGAGCCCCCGAGGCGGCCCACTGTAACCACGCTTACCTCGACAAATCCCTCGTCATCAGAGGCGAAGCTACAGTAAGCAGCCGCCGACAAGACCCTAGGCGGTGGGGCTGGCCTGTCGACCAAGAAGCCGGCAGTCGGCGGGGCCCAACAGCCGGCGGAGAAGCCGGCGAGCGTAGACACTGACGGCTGGGACCAGTGCCCAGCCGGATTACCATTGTACCCCCGGGGGTAGGCCTATATAAACCCCCCGGAGCACCCATGCAAAGGGTTGGCTTCTAAGCATAACACACACACCATAGATAGAGAGAAGAGAGAGCTAGCCTTGTTCTTCTTCTCCCTGGAACCCAACAGCTCTAGGAGCGATTGTAGCTACTTTCACCGATCTAGTGATCATGCGGAGACCCCGCTGAGCAGGACTAGGGGTGTTATCTCCTCGGAGAGCCCCGAACCTGGGTAAGATCCGCCGGCGTGCATGTCTTCGCCTCATCCCGTTTCCAGGCACCGGCGACGTCTTATTGGCACCCACAATGATAAGCCTTCCGTTGGCATATGTCGCACCAACCACCCGACATTTGGCGCCCACCGTGGGGCCCTATGCACCGTCGTCCGGAGACCTGTTCTGGACAGGAACCCTCTTCCTCCCCCGCGAGCGCAGCCAGCCTGCTGCTCCCGATGGCGTTTGCCTCGACGCGCTGCAAGGCGTCGACGACGCCTGCGCCGCGAGCTGCCTCGCCGATCTGCTCGGCGAGGCTCGCATCTTCGACGAGCCTGCGTCCGACGCAGGCACGGACTACCCCGAGAGCCGCCTCGTCAGTCTTCTCGACCAGCTTCACGTCTCCAGCGAGCCTGCTGCTGATGTGGAGTCGGTCGGCTCCACCGACCCGATGCTTGTCGATTCCGACACCGCATCGCTTAACGCCTACCCCTCCGACGTGGTGGTCTTCGACGACCCCCTCCCACGAGCCGACAGTGGCAGCAGCGCTGTCACCGAAGTGCTGGTCATCAGCCACGTCGCCAACTCGAGCGAGAACACCCACGACGCCCTGCAAGCGGCGATGCGCGACCTCTCCGTCCCCATCCCGGCCGATGCCGACGCCGAAACCTTGGAGGCACGCCGCCTCGCTCTCATTGCGGAGGGCCAGAAGATAGCCTCCATGAGACGCCTCACCGAGGCTCACCAGCGCGAAGTCGACCGCGCCGCCTTCGGTACGCCGCCGCCTAGCGGTCCGAGCCGAGCCGGCTTCGTCCAGAAGCGCGGCGCGGCCGTCGCCAGCATGCTGGGGGCGGATCGCCCCGTCTACGCCACCCCGCTCGAGAATTTGCGAGCCGCCCAGGCGGCCGCAGAAGAACTCAATGGGCTGGGAGCCGACGAGCTCCCCTACATGACAAGACGGATCAGCAGCTGATCGGCGTGGCTGCAGAACGGCACGAGGCCGGTGCCCGTGCTGATAGCCATCCCCCGCGTCGGGAGCACGCCGCGACGTCCCGCTCGCCGACTGCGAGCGGTGCACGCCAGAAGAAAGACAAGGAGCCGGCTGCCAGCCGCAGCCGGACTCGCATCACCATCGAGCGCGATGCGGAGGGCCGCCCTCGAGCAGTAGAGCACCAAGGAAATCTGCCCCCTCCTCCGCCTCGAAGAGAAAGACGCCTCACTCCGCCGCCTATCACACACCCGACTCTTGGCGACCGACTCGGCCGCCGAGAAGGAGTCGGCGAGAACGACGCCCGCCACTGGATCGACCGCCTTGCTCGATCCTTGGCGTTAGAAGAAGAAGACGATGTCGGCCCGCCATGCTTTGGCCCCCGCATCCGCGACGAGCCCTTCCCCAAAGAGTTCTCGCTCCCCAGAGACACGCCCAAGTACAACGGCTCAGTGAAGCCGGAAAATTGGCTCATCGACTACTCCACAGCCGTCAGCATAGCCAACGGCAATCGACGCGTCGCCGTGAAGTACGTCCCCCTCATGCTGCAGGGCACGGCGCGCACATGGCTCAACAGCCTCAAGCCCTACAGCATCAACAGTTGGCTGGACTTCACAGAAGTTTTCGTCCGCAACTTCACCAGCACCTACAAGCGGCCTCCCAAGCCTCGCCAGCTCTCCCTCTGTGTCCAAGGGCCCAACGAGTCGACCCGTGACTACCTCACGCGGTGGGCCGAGCTCCGCAACTCCTGCGAGGGGGTGCATGAGGTCCAGGCCATCGAGTACTTCACCGCCGGGTGCCGAGAGGTCACCCTCCTCAAGCACCGACTCCTCTGCGACGAGCCGGCTACCCTCGACGAGTTACTGGTCATCGCTGACAAGTACGCCACGGCCGACTCCTCAATGAAGACCGAGCTGCGAGTAGACGCCTCGGGGAAGGTGATTGCTCCGGCTCCCAAGACACCGGCTGGCGACCCTAATCGGCGCCCCTACCAGAACGACCACAAGCGCAAGGGCCCCATGCCGACTTCCTCCAGTCGGCAAGTGGCCACCATTGAAGATGAGCAGCCCGAAGAACGGCCCGCTCCCAAGAAGAAGGGCGGCCGGGCGCCTTGGCAGCCGGCTTTCTCCTACGAGCAGGCTCTTGATGCCCCTGCAAATTCCACAGCGGCGCGAAGCCGTCCAACCACACAACCCGGAAATGCCATTGGCTCACCCGCATCACCAAGGGCGAGGGGATGCTGCCGCCCCCGCCTCCCGGCCCGCCGCCTCCAGCCCCCCATCAGCCGGCGGCTCGGCCGGCAGTCGGCGCCATCCAAGACGAATTCCCCGAAGAGCATGCCGCCTACGTCGTCTTCACCAGTCAAGCTGACGACAAGCGCAGCCGACGCCGACAGCATCAATAAGTGAATGCAGTCGCCTCCAGCACCCCCGAGTTCATGCACTGGTCAGAGAAGCCGATCAGCTGGAGCCAGGCCGACCACCCAGAGGTGATGCCTTCGCCTGGCTCCTATGCCATGGTCTTGGACGTCACCCTCGCGACGGAGAGGCGAGCAGCCAGATTTTCCCGCGTCCTGATAGACGGCGGAAGCAGTATCAACATACTATATCGCGATACCATGGAGAAGCTGAACATCAAAGCAAAGCAGCTCATGCCGAGCCGCACCGTCTTCCATGGTATCGTCCCCGGCCTGTCTTGCTCTCCAATCGGCAAGATCAAAATGGATGTTCTCTTCGGAGACAAAGATTATTTCCGCCGGGAAGCAATATGGTTCGAGGTAGTGGATTTGGAGAGCCCTTATCATGCACTGCTTGGCCGACCTGCTTTGGCCAAGTTCATGGCTGTGCCCCACTACGCCTACCTGAAGATGAAGATGCCGAGCTCGAAGGGGATCATCACGGTAGCCAGCGACTACAAGAAGTCCATCGAGTGCGCCATGGCCAGTAGCCGGCTGGCCGAGTCCCTCGTGGTGGCAGAAGAGAAGAAGATGTTGGAACGGGTTGTGGCCATGGCCGGCAAGCAGCCGGCCCTGTCCCCCAACCCCAAAGATGGTGATGTGCAGGGCTCCTTCCAGCCTGCCAAAGAGACAAAGAAGATACCTCTGGACCCGGAGAACCCGGAGAGGTTCGCTGTCATTGGAGCGAACTTGGACAGTAAATAGGAAGGCGAGCTCGTCGACTTCCTCCGTGAGAATCGAGACATCTTTGCATGGTCCCCAAAGGACATGCCGGGTGTCCCGAAGGATTTCGCCGAGCACAAATTACATGTCCGAGCTGATGCGAAGCCGGTCAAGCAACCCCTCCGCCGACTGTCAGAAGAGAAGCGAAGGATCGTGGGAGAAGAGATAGCCCGGCTCCTTGCCGCTGGCTTTATCATGGAAGTGTTCTTTCCAGAATGGCTTGCCAACCCAGTTCTGGTTCTGAAGAAGAATAACAAGTGGCGTATGTGTATAGACTACACCAGTTTGAACAAGGCCTGCCCAAAGGATCCGTTTGCTATGCCGCAGATTGACCAAGTAATAGACTCCACAGCCGGATGCGAGCTGTTAAGTTTTTTGGATGCATACTCAGGGTACCATCAGATCAAGTTGGACCCGGCTGACCGCCTGAAGACTGCCTTCATCACACCCTTTGGAGCTTTCTGCTACCTGACAATGACAGTCGGCTTGAGAAATGCCAGTGCCACTTTTCAGCGTTGCATGCAGAAATGCCTCTTGAAACAACTCGGCAGAAATGCCCACGTCTATGTAGACGACATTGTGGTGAAGACAAAGAAGCGCGGTACCTTGCTGGAAGACCTGAAAGAAACATTCGCCAACTTGCGCCGATTCCAAATCAAGCTCAATCCTGAGAAGTGCGTGTTCGGAGTGCCAGCCGGCCAGCTGTTGGGCTTCCTGGTCTCCGAGCGCGGCATCGAATGCAACCCCGTCAAGATCAAGGCCATCGAGAGGATGGAGATTCCCACCAAGCTGCGAGATGTGCAGAAGTTCACTGGCTGTTTAGCCTCCCTGAATCGTTTTATCAGCCGACTAGGCGAGAAGGCTCTCCCCCTGTACCGATTCATGAAGAAGTCCACTCACTTCGAGTGGAATGATCAAGCCGACCAAGCCTTCCATGAGTTGAAGAAAATGCTGACCACTCCGTCTGTCCTGGCTGCGCCGACTGAAAAGGAGCCCATGCTCCTCTACATCGCCGCGACTAGCCGAGTCGTCAGCACTGTCGTTGTGGTCCAGCGCCCGGAGGAAGGCCGAGCCCAGCTAGTCCAGAGCCGGTGTACTATCTCAGCGAAGTGCTATCCAGCTCTAAGCAAAACTACCCGCACTACCAGAAGATGTGCTATGGGGTGTACTTCGCTACCAAGAAACTGAAGCCCTACTTCCAAGAGCACCCCATCACGGTCGTGTGCACCGCTCCGCTCGCCGAGATCATAGGCAGCCGGGATGCATCCGGCCGGGTGGCCAAATGGGCCATTGCATTGGCACCCTACACAATCTTCTATCAACCTCGCACCGCCATCAAGTCGCAAGCATTGGCCGACTTCCTCGTCGACTGGGCCGAAACCCAGTACCTACCGCCGGCTCCCGACTCTACCCATTGGCGGATGCACTTTGACGGGTCCAAAATGCGCACCGGCTTGGGAGCCGGCATCGTCCTCACCTCTCCCAAAGGCGACAAGCTCAAGTACACGCTGCAGATCCACTTCGCCGCCTCCAACAACGTGGCCGAGTACGAGGCGCTCGTACATGGGCTCCGGCTAGCCAAAGAACTCGGCATACGCCGGATTCTGTGCTACGGCGACTCAGACTTGGTGGTCCAGCAATCGTCTGGCGACTGGGACTCCAAGGATGCGAACATGGCGAGCTATCAATTCCTCATCTAGCAGATCAGCGGATACTTCGAGGGCTGCGAGTTCCTTCACGTGCCAAGGGCCGACAACGACCAAGCAGACGCCCTAGCACGGATCGGCTCCACCCGACAAGCCATACCGACTGGCGTCTCCCTCCAGCACCTCCTCAAGCCGTCCATCAAGCCGTCTCCAGAGTCGGATTCCATCTTCGTACTGCCTGCGCCAGATACAGCCGGATCCGACTGGAGAAATCCCGCAGGCGGCACGACGACTTCGACAAATGGCCCGGGGACTGCCGTAGTCGCACCCGGCCCGGGGACTTCAGAACCCGGCCCGGGGACTGTAGCAGTCGGCCCGGGGACTGCAACGACACAAGAAGCGGTGGCCGACTCCAATTCCACGCCACCCAGCCCACCCACCCGAGTCATGGTGGCTACATTAACAGAAGAAGAAGTCACAGCTCCCTCATGGGCCCAGCCCGTCCTCAAGTTCCTAGTCAGCAGAGAGCTGCCGGCTGATGAGATCTCAGCAAGGCTAGTGCAACGACGAGCCGCAGCATACACAATAATCAACAGAGAGCTCGTGAAGCGCAGCGTCACTGGAGTCTTCCAGCGTTGTGTCGAGCCAGAAAAAGGGGTGGCAATCCTCAAAGACATCCACCAAGGCGAATGCGGCCACCACGCAGCCTCAAGATCACTCGTGGCCAAGGCTTTCCGCCACGGTTTCTTCTGGCCGACTGCCTTGGAGGATGCTAAAGCAATAGTCCAGAGCTGCAGAGGATGTCAAATTTTTAGTTCCAAGCAACACCTGCCGGCTTCTGCACTCAAGACCATTCCCCTCACTTGGCCTTTTGCCGTCTGGGGACTGGACATGGTGGGCCCTTTCAAGACAGCCTGCGGTGGCTTGACACATCTACTGGTCGCGGTGGACAAGTTCACCAAGTGGATCGAAGCGAAGCCGATTAAGAAGCTGAACGGGCCGACTACCATGACATTCATCACCGACATCACCACTCCGTACGGCGTACCGCACAGCATCATCACCGACAACGGCACGAACTTCGCCAAGGGAGCACTGGCACGTTTTTGCGCGACGCAGGGCATCCGACTGGACCTAGCGTCCGTTGCCCACCCGCAGTCAAACGGCCAGGTCGAGCGAGCAAATGGACTCATCCTCTCTGGCATCAAGCCTCGACTAGTTGTACCACTGGAACGATCGGCCGGCTGCTGGCTCGATGAGCTGCCGGCTGTCCTTTGGAGTCTGCGCACTACACCCAACAAGTCAACCGGCTTCACTCCATTCTTCCTCGTGTACGGTGCCGAGGCCGTCATCCCAACAGACATCGAGTTCGACTCGCCTCAGATCACTATGTACACGGAGGAGGAGGCCAAGGAAGCAAGAGAAGACGGCGTCGACCTACTGGAGGAAGGCCGGCTGTTAGCACTCAGCCGGTCCGCCATCTACCAGCAAGGGCTGCGTCTCTACTACAACCGCAAGGTCAAGCCAAGATCCTTCCAAGAGGGCGACCTTGTGCTCCGGCTGATCCAGCGAACAGCCGGCCAGCACAAGCTCTCGGCCCCTTGGGAAGGCCCCTTCGTCGTCAGCAAGGCACTCGGCAACGACTCCTACTACTTGATCGACACACAAAAACCAAGAGCACGCAAGAGAGACGACTCCGGCAAGGAGTCGGAGCGACCATGGAACACAAACCTCCTAAGACGATTTTACAGTTGAAAGCAGTATGTATCACGCTACCCTTTTTTATTAAGTACAAACCAACAGGCCCCCCCGAACAGTACTCGGGGACTGCCTTTGTTTATCTATGAATGACAAGCGTCATATCCATGAATGTATTATTACATTTGAATTCTTGTCTGGCACCGGGCTCGACTAGTCGGCCCGGGGACTGGCCGCCTTGAGCTATATTGAAAGTTCTACCTAAAGTCAGAAAAGTAGTGTGCCGGCTCCCGAGTCCCCTCTTGTTGAAAGTCGCAGCTCGAAGAACCGACTGTCCGACTAGCAAGAGGCAAGGCAGAAAGGATGCCCACACGAAAAATGGCTAAGGAGCAACGAACCTATATAGCAAAGAGACGGCCTCCAAACATGCCTGCCGACTGTCAAAAACAGCCGGCTGGCTGGCTTCCTAAAAAACTTAGCTTTAGTCCAGCAAAGCTAAAGTACTTCCCCCCCGATCGGCCAAGCACTCCTCCAGCTTCAGATTGCCGAGCAACTATTGGACTGGGGAGGCGGCATCCAAGGGAGGGCGGCAAAGGAAACAGTGGAAGGATAAAAAGCAAAGCACAAGGAAAGGCCAAATGCATGCATAAGTTATATATACACATAAAGCCCCCAACGGGTTGCCAACAGACATAAGTTCGAGTACACCCAGTGGGTGGAATTGTGCAGACTTAATCAAACTTTGTTCCAAAAGTAACCAGACAGGAAAACAAAAGATAGAAGACTAAGGCGCGACGCGGAGGCCGAGCTGGTCGGTGAAGGCGGCCTCGCCGGCTGAAGGGGTGGCTGCCTAGCGGGTCTCGGCTTGATCACCACCTACGGCAGGCGATGCACTCGCGCGCGACGTGGTGCTGGAGGTGCGGTTAGGCTGAGGCTGGCCGGCTGCTCCACCAGCCGGCTCGGCGTCTTCACCAGCCGGCTCGGCGTCTTCACCCTCCTCCTCCTCTTCTTCACCCTCGTCGCTGGAGTCGATCTCCTCCGCCGAGTCTTCGCCGTCTGCCGGGTTCAGACCGAACAACTCCTCCGGCTGGGCGACACCGTTGTCGTCCACCTCGGGGGCGAAGACGCTGGTGTCGGTGTAGTCGGCGATTGCCGAAGCCCGCCGGATGATGGCCGGCCGTGCCGGCTCCAGCTCCGAGTCGGCTTGCTGCCGCCAGGTAGCCAGCTGGTCCAGGCTCAGGCCGGGATACCAGGCCTTGACGAACTCCAGCGCCCGCCTGGTACCGGAGCGAGCCGCCGAGGCTTTCCAAGCTTCGAAGCGGCCGACTGCCACCTCCAGCCAGTCGGCAGTCCGACTGGGGGTGCGAGGAACCACTTGGCCGGGCCAGAGGGCGGCCAGGACTTGCGCCCCGGCTCGCTGAAGCCGGTGGAGTAGTCGGTGAGCCGGCTGGATGCGGGCCTGGATCGCCAGAAGCTGTTCCTCCAGTGAGCGGCCGGCGGTTGGCGAGATTTCAAAGCCAGCTTGCCTCCGCGCCTGGCGACGGGCCTCGATGGTCTGGTTGGCGGCAGTAGAATAGCCAGGGAAATACTCTGCACAAGAAAGAAGAAGAAAGGAAGAGAAGAACACCAAAATCAGAAAACAAGCCAAAGTGGCAGATGGCAAGAAAGGACGAAGAGGTAGGCGGCTTACTGTCAACCAGATCTTCGATTTGGCCGTAGCCAGAGATCAGAGTCTGCCTGGCCTCAGCCCAGCCAGCCGCTTCCGTCTCGAACTCGGCCTGGAGAGTGGCTTCGCGATCCTGCACAGCCTTCAGAGCCGCCTTGTGGCCTTCCTCCTGGTCGGCCAGCTTCTTGGCCAGGCGGTCGCGTTCCTGCACCAAGGCGGCGAGCTCGGCGTCCTTGGCACGAAGGGCAGTTTGGGACTCCCCCAGCTGTGCCCTCAGACCGGCGTTGGCCCCTGCAGAGTCGACAGAAGAAGAAGGAACAGTAAGAAGAAGTCGTCAAGGAAGATCCGACCCGACTGCTCAGCAGTCGGCCCGAATCTCGGGGACTACACCCAGTGGTTGCGCTGGCGCGCCCCCACGTGAGACAAAGAACCAAGCACGTACCTCGGCTCTCAGTAAGGTCGGCGGTCTTCTGGGTCAGCTCCTGAGCCTGGGATTTGAAGGCGGCCGCACGAAGATTGTGGTAGTCCTGCAAAATAGATAGAAGATCGGAGTAAGAACAAGAATAGCAAAGGCAAATCCTCCAAGAAGTTCCAAGCCGCCTGCTCAGCAGCCGACTCGGAACTCGGGGACTACACCCAGTGGGTGCGTTGACGCGCCCCCACGGAAGAAATCAAGATCAAGAGAAGCTAAATGCGAAGACTAACCCGGATGGCTGCCCGTGTCGCGAGAAACTCATCGGTGAACTGCCTCAGCGCCACGGCTTGGCCCTGGAGACGGGTCCGGACATCCTGCGCAGCCACGTTCATCACAGCCGTCCCTCCGCCTGGCGTCCACCCTGAGGTTGCGCTGGCCGCCTCCGCATCCTGGGCCGACGAGCTGGAGCCCACGGCCGGCTGTGGCTCCGACGCGGCCTTCTGTGGCTCCAACAGGGCCTTCCCCGCGCGCCGGCTCGGCGGCATCCGGACCGCCATCTCAGTCCTCACAGCCGGCTCGCCCCCCGCCGACTGTGTAGGCGGCTGATCTGGCCGGCCGCCTTGAGCCGCCCCAGTCGGCGGGGTCGGCACCGGCGCCCTCTCCAGGATGATGACGTCGTCGTCTCTTCCCGGCCCTGGCTGGTCGCGGCTGGCTCCTTCTGGCGAGGGCTCCATGGAACCCGGCGCCGCAACGCGCAGAGGGGTGACCATAAAGACCTCCCCCGCTGCTTCCGCAGCTGCAGCCTCCGCTTGGGCCCTGGCAGCAGCGTCGGCGAGCACCTTCGCTGCCTCCTCCTCCAGAGCCGCCTGAGCGGCGGCCGCCTTCCGAGCCTCCGCCTCTCGCGCCTCCCGTTCCGCCCGCGCCTCCCGTTCCGCCCGCGCCTCCCGCGCGTTCCGTTCTGTCGCCTCCTGAAGATCGGCACGGGGGTCCACGCGGCGAGTGGTATTCCCAGACCCCCTTGGCGACTCGACGACGGAGCCGGCAGCCGCCCGCTCAAGCGACAACGGAGCTCTGATCATTTGGAGAAAAAAGACAAGGTTTCAGGAACTACCAAAGAAAAGAAAGAAAAAGAGTACAAAAAGAAAAATTCGGACTTACGCCGACACGGTCTGCGGTTGCTTCACCGCCTTGCGGAAGCGAGCCGCCTTCACGACCGCCTCTTCCCGCCTGGTGGCGGCCGCCCCGCCCCTGGGTTTTTTCGTCCGACTACCGAACAGACCCTGGGTGGCACGACGCTTCTGCGCTCCGCCCCGAGCTGGCGGTGCAGCAGAGGAGCCTGCGCCGCGCCCAGAAGCCGGCTGGCGGCGCGGGGCGACCTCGGCTTCGTCGTCGTCCGGCCAGTCGTCGAAGGTGACTCCGAGCCCGGAGCCGCCTGCTTCGCCGCCGGCTTGGCCGCCACCCGGCTCGATGTTGTCATCCATGCCGGCCGCCCCCAGGTCGGGGTCCTCCAGATCGTGTTCCGTCTGGTCGGGGACGAATCGACGCTCCGTGTCTGACCCGCCGGCCGGCCGGAGAAGAGGACTCTGTCAAAGAACAAGCCGACTAAGTTAGAGTCGGCCAAGAGGAACTCGGCAACGAAGTTGAGAGAAAAAGAAGACACAGGGAGAGCATACCGTGGGCGGTGGATTGGCTCGGCTGTATGGCTCCTTGCCGAATTGCCACCCTTCGGAGAGCTTGCAATTCGCAAGGTAGTTCACCATATAGGCGACCTCCTCGTGCGGCATGTCCTTGGTGCACATCCGGCTCGGATCGAGCTGGTCGCTCATCTGACAAATCAGATGAGGACGGCTCTGGAGCGGAAGAACCCGGCGCGTGATGAAGGCGGCCAGAAGGTCAGCCCCCGTCAAGCCCTCCGACTAGGTCATCACTCGCACTCAGGCGACGGCTGCGGACCCGGCCGGCGTCAGAGTCATGGCTCGGAAGGACCACTGGGGCCGCCTGCCCGCCGGTGGGCCGGCTACGTAAGCCGGCAGGTTGATGGAGTCGCCCCGTGGGGTGATGTTCCGCACGTAGAAGTACGACTTCTGCCACTTCTTCACCGATTGGATCAGCGGGATGACGGGGAAGGGGTTGTCGGCGACCGACCTCCGCGACGCGATGAAGGCGCCAGTCTGAGCCGGCACGCCCTGCATGCGCGTGCCCAGCTTGGACTGGAAGAACTCCCCCCAGAGCTCGAGGGTGGGGAGGACGCCGAGGTAGCCCTCGCACAGGGTGACGAAGGCCGACAGCAGCACCACCGCATTCGGGGTGAGGTGGTGCGGCTGGAGCTGATAGAATTCGAGCCAGGAGCGGAAGAAGGCGCTCACTGGAAGGCCGATGCCGCGCAAGAAGTGCGAGCGGAAGACCACCCGCTCGCCCTCCTGCGGCTCCGGCGTGATTTCCTTCGCCGGCACGAGGCGGACCTCCACCTTATCCGCGCTGGGCAGCCGCCGCGTGTTGCGGAGGAACTCGACGTGGTCGTCGTGGACGTTGGAGCCATCCCAATCCCCGCCATGCTGCTCCGTGGCGGGAGGCATGGTGAAAACAAGCACGGCGGCAGAGGAATGTGCAGTGGAAGAGCGCGGCGGCGAGGCGCTGTCGCAAGAACGGGCGAGCGAAGAAGATGGTGGAGGTAGGAGGAGCGTGCGAGGGCCTGCCGCCCTCCACCTCCCCCTACTTATAGCTTCGCAAGGCAGGACCGGGGAAGCCGAACGTGGGGGAGTCATGGGATTAACTGCACCCACTCCCCCCACGCCTCGCGATTATTGCGCATAAATGCGAGCCGAAACGGCCGCACGGGACGTGCGGGCGGTTTCAGGAGGTAGACAATCCGCGCCTGGGCCAGGGCGCGGACGTGGCGGGCCCCCTCCCTGCGGCGACGTCCCGTCACGCGCGTGGGCTGGCAGGCTTTCCGGCCAGGAAGGGCCACGTGGTTCGCAGACGGCCAGTGGCCGGCCCGCGGCCCGGTGCACGCCCTGGCGGGCTCCCGCCCTCCGACTTCGGAAGATTCCGACCCAGGCGGCACACCTGACCAAGGCCGGCTCCCAGCTAACCGGCTTGCTAAGATGGGAAGCTGATCGAGCTTCTCAAACTCCTACTCAACCTCTAAGCCCAATCAGCTTCGGGGACTACTGTCGGAGTAAATGGCCACGGGTAGCCTAACCGACTACCCCTGGTTCTTCAGAAAAATTATCAGGCCTTCGGGCCTCCCAACGCTCCAAGCATTGGACCCCCTTCCCTGGCCGGCTACCTCCGAAGCCGACTCATGGAAGGCGGCCCAGCCTCAAGCGACCTCCCTCCCCAAGATAACCGCGGGGAGGCCGACTCCAAGAAACCGGCCTCGAAGAGCGCCGACTCCAAGAACCCGGCCGAGACCACAACCACCAAAGCTACTCCCTCATAACGGTGACAAGACGGGGTGTGGCCACAGTGCGGCCCACTACCCCCGAAGCCCGAGGCGGGCATGGCTACAGAAGGCCGTACGGGACAGCCGCTTCCCGTGCGGCTCGGCACTGTAGCCATGCTGGCCTCAACGTCATCCACGACAGACTCCCGTACGGCCCACGGGCGGCGGGCCCCTTTGGCCAGAGAGAGGCGCGAAGGCGGCCCGGCCTTTCCCAGTCGGCCAAGGGCGTAGCCGGCCCCCAGAAGCCGGCTACTCCCTTCCTCGAAGCAGGAGCCTCATTAAGGAGACAAGACGAGGTAAGGCTACAGTGAGAGCCCCCGAGGCGGCCCACTGTAACCACACTTACCTCGACAAATCCCTCATCATCAGAGGCGAAGCTACAGTAAGCAGCCGCCGACAAGACCCTAGGCGGTGGGGCCGGCCTGTCGACCAAGAAGCCGGCAGCCGGCGGGACCCACCAGTCGGCGGGGCCCAACAGCCGGCGGAGAAGCCGGCGAGCGTAGACACTGACGGCTGGGACCAGTGCCCAGCCGGATTACCATTGTACCCCCGGGGGGTAGGCCTATATAAACCCCCCGGAGCACCCATGCAAAGGGTTGGCTTCTAAGCATAACACACACACACCATAGATAGAGAGAAGAGAGAGCTAGCCTTGTTCTTCTTCTCCCTGGAACCCAACAGCTCTAGGAGCGATTGTAGCTACTTTCACTGATCTAGTGATCATGCGGAGACCCCGCAGAGCAGGACTAGGGGTGTTATCTCCTCGGAGAGCCCCGAACCTGGGTAAGATCCGCCGGCGTGCATGTCTTCGCCTCATCCCGTTTCCAGGCATCGGCGACGTCTTATTGGCACCCACAATGATAAGCCATCCGTTGGCATATGTCGCACCAACCACCCGACAACCTGGGTATTTGATACTAGTTCTGTTGCTAATATTTGCAACTCAAAACAAGGACTACGGATTGAGCGAAGATTGGCTAAGGATGAGGTGGCGATGCGCGTGGGAAATGGTTCCAAAGTCGATGTGATCGCCGTCGGCACGCTACCTCTACATCTACCTTCGGGATTAATTTTAGACCTGAATAATTGTTATTTGGTGCCAGCGTTAAGCATGAACATTATATCTGGATCTTGTTTGATGCGAGACGGTTATTCATTTAAATCTGAGAATAATGTTTGTTCTATTTATTTGAGTAATATCTTTTATGGTCATGCACCCTTGAAGAGTGGTCTATTTGTGTTGAATCTCGATAGTAGTAATACACATATTCATAATGTTGAAGCCAAAAGATGCAGAGTTGATAATGATAGTGCAACGTATTTGTGGCACTGCCGTTTGAGTCATATTGGTGTAAAGCGCATGAAGAAACTCCATACTGACGGACTTCTGGAATCACTTGATTATGAATCACTTGGTACTTGCGAACCATGCCTCATGGGCAAGATGACTAAAATGCCGTTCTCTGGAACAATGGAGCGAGCGATAGATTTGTTGGAAATCATACATACTAATGTATGTGGTCCAATGAATATTGAGGCTCGCAGCGGGTATCGTTATTTTCTCACCTTCACAGATGATTTGAGCAGATATGGGTATATCTACTTAATGAAACATAAGTCTAAAATATTTGAAAAGTTCAAAGAATTTCAGAGTTAAGTGGAAAATCATCATAACAAGAAAATAAAGTTTCTATGATCTGATCGTGGAGGAGAATATTTGAGTTACGAGTTTGGTCTACACTTGAAACAATGCGGAATAGTTTCGCAACTCACGCCACCCAGAACACCACAGCGTAATGGTGTGTCCGAACGTCGTAATCGTACTTTACTAGATATGGTGCGATCTATGATGTCTCTTACTGATTTACCGCTATCGTTTCGGGGTTATGCTTTAGAGACGGCTGCATTGAAAATCCGTTGATACGACGCCTTATGAACTATGGTTTGGCAAGAAACCAAAGTTATCGTTTCTTAAAGTTTGGGGCTGCGATGCTTATGTGAAAAAGCTTCAACCTGATATGCTCGAACCAAAATTGGAGAAATGTGTCTACATAGGATACCCAAAGGAGACTGTTGGGTACACCTTCTATCACAGATCCGAAGGCAAGACATTCGTTGCTAAGAATGGATTCTTTCTAGAGAAGGAGTTTCTCTCGAAAGAAGTGAGTGGGAGGAAAGTAGAACTTGATGACGTAACTGTACCTACTCCCTTATTGGAAAGTAGTTCATCACAGAAACCGGTTCCTGTGACACCTACACCAATTAGTGAGGAAGCTAATGATGTTGATCATGAATCTTCAGATCAAGTTACTACCGAACCTCGTAGGTCAACCAGAGTAAGATCCGCACCAGAGTGGTACGGTAATCCTATTCTGGAAGTCATGTTACTTGACCATGGCGAACCTACGAACTATGAAGAAGCGATGGTGAGCCCAGATTCCGCAAAATGGCTTGAGGCCATGAAATCTGAGATGGGATCCATGTATGGGAACAAGGTGTGGACTTTGGTTGACTTCCCGATGATCGGCAAGCTATAGAGAATAAATGGATCTTTAAGAAGAAGACTGACGCTGACGGTAATGTTAGTGTCTACAAAGCTCGACTTGTTGCAAAAGGTTTTCGACAAGTTCAAGGGGTTGACTACGATGAGACTTTCTCACCCGTAGCGATGCTTAAGTCTGTCCGAATCATGTTAGCAATTGCCGCATTTTATGATTATGAAATTTGGCAAATGGATGTCAAAACTGCATTCCTGGATGGATTTCTGGAAGAAGAGTTGTATATGATGCAACCAGAAGGTTTTGTCGATCCCAAGGGTGCTAACAAAGTGTGCAAGCTCCGGCGATCCATTTATGGACTGGTGCAAGCCTCTCGGAGTTGGAATAAACGTTTTGATAGTGTGAACAAAGCATATGGTTTTATACAGACTTTTGGAGAAGCCTGTATTTACAAGAAAGTGAGTGGGAGCTCTGTAGCATTTCTAATATTATATGTGGATGACATATTGTTGATTGGAAATGATATATAATTTCTGGATAGCATAAAAGGATACTTGAATAAGAGTTTTTCAATGAAGGACCTTGGTGAAGCTGCTTATATATTGGGCATCAAAATCTATAGAGATAGATCAAGACGCTTAATTGGACTTTCACAAAGCACATACCTTGATAAAGTTTTGAAAAAGTTCAAAATGGATCAAGCAAAGAAAGGGTTCTTGCCTATGTTACAAGGTGTGAAGTTGAGTCAGACTCAATGCCCGACCACTGCAGAAGATAGAGAGAAAATGAAAAGTGTTCCCTATGCTTCAGCCATATGCTCTATCATGTATGCAATGCTATGTACCAGACCTGATGTGTGCCTTGCTATTAGTTTAGCAGGGAGGTACCAAAGTAATCCAGGAGTGGATCACTGGACAACGGTCAAGAACATCCTGAAATACCTGAAAAGGACTAAGGATATGTTTCTCGTTTATGGAGGTGACAAAGAGCTCGTCGTAAATGGTTACGTCGATACAAGCTTTGACACTGATCCGAACGATTCTAAATCGCAAACCAGATACGTGTTTATATTAAACGGTGGAGCTGTCAGTTGGTGCAGTTCTAAACAAAGCGTCGTGGCGGGATCTACGTGTGAAGCGGAGTACATAGCTTCTTCGGAAGCAGCAAATGAAGGAGTCCGGATGAAGGAGTTCATATCCGATCTAGGTGTCATACCTAGTGCATCGGGTCCAATGAAAATCTTTTGTGACAATACTGGTGCAATTGCCTTGGCAAAGGAATTCAGATTTGACAAGAGAACCAAGCACATCAAGAGACGATTCAATTCCATCCGGGATCAAGTCCAGGTGGGAGACATAGAGATTTGCAAGATACATATGGATCTGAATGTTGCAGACCCATTGACTAAGCCTCTCTTCCACGAGCAAAACATGATCAGCACCAAGACTCCATGGGTGTTAGAATCATTACTGTGTAATCTAGATTATTGACTCTAGTGCAAGTGGGAGACTGAAGGAAATATGCCCTAGAGGCAATAATAAAGTTATTATTTATTTCCTCATATCATGATAAATGTTTATTATTCATGTTAGAATTGTATTAACCGGAAACATAATACATGTGTGAATACATAGACAAACATAGTGTCACTAGTATGCCTCTACTTGACTAGCTCGTTGATCAAAGATGGTTGAGTTTCCTAGCCATAGACATGAGTTGTCATTTGATTAACGGGATCACATCATTAGGAGAATGATGTGATTGACTTGACCCATTCCGTTAGCGTAGCACTTGATCGTTTAGTTTACTGATATTGCTTTCTCCATGACTTATACATGTTCCTATGACTATGAGATTATGCAACTCCCGAATACCGGAGGAACACTTTGTGTGCTACCAAACGTCACAATGTAACTGGGTGATTATAAAGGTGCTCTACAGGTGTCTCCGATGGTGTTCGTTGAGTTGGCATAGATCGAGAATAGGATTTGTCACTCCGATTGTCGGAGAGGTATCACTACAAAAAAATACACTTCCGTGATGATACGTGTTTGTCACAGTAGGTCGCGTTTTTTGTCATGCATGTACATCCATGACAAATTTATGACAGAATGAAGATAGTCATACCTGTGCTGTCGTAGAAGTGTTCCATGACATTACCAAAATTATCATCACGGAAGTGTCCACTTCCATGACGATAAATCGAGCGTCACAGAAGTGCTTTCGTCAAGGGTGACCGACACGTGGCATCCACCGTAACGGAACGCCGTTAAGCTATCCGGTCGGGTTTTGGATCCGATAACCCGTTAACAGCCCCGACCAATGGGGATTTTCCACGTGTAAAATCATCATTGCCTGGAGGAAACACGTGTCGGCTCATCGTTGGGACAGATGTCATCCACTCATTGGACAGAAGGCGCCTATGATACGTCGACACGTGGCACGGCCCAACAGAGGCCCATTCCTGTGAAAAGGCCGGCCCGTTTGACTTGGTCAAAAGGTGGCGGGCCGGCCCATGGAAAGCCTATTAACGGCCTGTTCGCATATAGCCCATTTACAGCCCGCTAACCCAAGGCCCGTTACGCCCTATCCGAATTAGGCCCAGTAGCGTCATCTGGGCCATCCAATATGATTCCAGCCCGTTTTCACTTCTGGCCCATGTATGGCCCATGACGTCTTTCGGCCCATATCAGGCCCTATGTAACTCTTGGCCTATTAATGACCCATGGTGAAACTGGCCCGTAATGAACAGTATATCACTTTACACCCATTAACGGCCCGTGGTGAAACTGGCCCGTAATGAATAGTGTATCACTTTATACCCATTAACGGCCCGTTATTCCGTTGGGCCGTTTCCAGCCCATGTTATCTTTCAGCCTTCTCAGAGCCCATTTATTCTTGGGCTCATTTCCAGCATTCGTTTACTTACGGCCCGTTACTGTCATTTTCTGCTTGTGGGCCAAATTCAGCCCGTGGTTACAGTCGGCCCGTTTGTGGTCTGTTAATACGTTGGGCCGTTTTCATAGCGTCATCAAATACGACCTATTAACGATGGCCCGTTATGGTCGGCCCATGAACGGACGATTCCAACTCTAGCCCGTTTACGGCCATAATGCGGCCTGTTATTGGCCCATGTTTGGCCAATCGATCATACGGCCCGTATAAGGCCCATTGATGATACGGCCCGTAGAAGGCCCATTGTTTCTACGGCCCGTAGAAGGCCCATTGTTTCTATGGCCCGTAGAAGGCCAACTGTTTCTACGGCCCGTAGAAGGCCCACTGTTTCTACGGCCCGTAGGAGGCCCAGTGTCACTACAGTAAATATTAGCCCATGGTTATTGTGGCCTAGTTTTAAAAAAATAGGTTATTGCAGCCACTAGCAAACCGCGGAAAAAGAACTGCACTGACTACAAGCAAACAAATAAACAAGACAACAAGGAAATAAATAAGCAAGCAACTTATGCTAGGCTATCACGGCTATTACACATATTACATCCACTGGGCATCAAAGTTCGCCACCAGTGATCATAAAGCGCAACGAAGAAGCAGATTACAAAAACTGGGCACCATTGCAGCGTAACAAAATAATACTGAACCGAGACCACTTCCAAGACAATTCAAGAAAGGTTAGCCTTGCGGGGGAACTACTGCGCAAGCTGCTGAGCAAGGCTGTGAGACCGTCCTAGCATGTCGGTCATAGCTTCCAGGTGTAGCTGTTTAGCGATGAGGTTCTCATTGGTGTTCTCCGCAATCTTTCTTAGAGATAGGACTTCAAGTCGAAGTTGAGTTGCAGAATGCCTTTCTGCTAGAACTTGGGACTGAAGAAGTCGAACTGATTCAGACAACGAATTCTGTGAGCTTGTCTGGCTGTTAGTCTCAAGTAACTTGAACACTGCATCAAGACAAGACTTTGGGGTTGTCTCGCTATCTTCAAGATGTTTTGCCTTCTTTGCTGCAATATATGTTGGGTTTGTCTCACAGCCTTCAGCAGACTTGTGCATGCCATCAGGCATATCACCCTGAAACAAAGCAGAGAGATGACAAGTTTTGCACGTGTATAAACAAAGATGATAACTGTTTTGTCAATTCTATCCAATTTCAAATTAGAAAATAAAGAGTAAGTTCAAAATATCAATAGCATAATTTGGCATTGTTCATAATGCGGGGAGCTTCACCACACTACTGGATTACCATGTCAACATAACAAGCATAGATGAAGGGCAAAGAAAATCATTGTATCTATTTTGGATAATGTGCATGGCATGTTGTTCATATCATCAGCCACATCAGTAAGATAAAACAGGAGATGACAAGGTGCAAACGTGGGCTGCTTCACCACACACTGGATTATAGATCCACAAAAACAAGCATACATATAGGGAGTATTAAGTAATGTGCATGGTATGAATAAGGAATTTGGTTTTACAAGTAAAACTTAGAACTTACGGTTCTTACGAACATGCATTTTGGTAGAAACAACAAACTAAACAGCAGTAAACGATAGGGAGTATGAGCAAATTAAACAGCAGTTGAGGATAAAGGCTTTAGAAGGACTGACTTACATTAACAGTTAACACCGGCTTTATAATGCCCTTCTCCATGTCAAGGGAAGGATAACTCAAGAATTTCAGCAAAGAATCTTCTTCATAAGCATTGCCTGTACTCTACATTTTGTAGAGAGTAATTATAGATATGATAATACTGGAAGGGATAGAGGATAATGAAGATAAGATGCAGATTGATGCTACACAATCAACTACCAATCCCTGGAAGTACAAGCGTTACAGGACAAAATGTACTGACAAGAGCAATGGGCTACACTTCTGTACTGGCATTGTCTGTGTATTCTACTTGTTGGTAAGATTAAATATAGATCTGATCTTTTTTAGTAAATGGTGGGCGAGGGAGATAAGATGCAGAATGCTACAAAATGAACCAATCCCTCTTCCCATAATACAAGAGTGTTTTGAACACTGGTGTACTGTACAAAACGTTCTTATATTATGGGACGGAG
This sequence comes from Triticum aestivum, assembly GCF_018294505.1. Classification (NCBI taxonomy): domain Eukaryota; kingdom Viridiplantae; phylum Streptophyta; class Magnoliopsida; order Poales; family Poaceae; genus Triticum; species Triticum aestivum. The sequence continues at coordinate 360,076,444 of NC_057808.1, forward strand.
GGAGTAGCTGTTAATGTAAGTACAGTGATAGACCACGTTCAGTCCTTACAAGAGGACTGCAGAGCTAAACCTCTTCGAAAGCATTGGGTTGATTCTAAATTTATGTAAGAGTCCATAAGGATCTTATAATGTCCACCAAATGGACGATTACGAGTCTAACATGTGCAGTGATGCTACATAATCAAACAACTATGAAAGTAAGTATGGTCATACAGGGCAAGAGGTACTCACAAGAGCAATGCAGTGTGCATTATAGTTGCGAGATTCTGTGGTCCCTTGAGAACGAATGTTCTTCTGCTAACAGTTTTCGTACAAGTGAGACATTAAGGCAAATGCAGAAATGTAGTTCAAATTGTGATGTGATATCATAGACAGTACCTTACGCTGCAGCCGAGACCAATGTGTAACAAGATTATTCCAGTCACCGTCGGATAAATGTAGCACCGGAGACTCTACACAAATTTCGTTCAGAGGCTTGCCGTCAAAGTGCGCTTGCCTCAGGTAGGAACGATACTTCATCAAGAGTGCTTGAAAAGCGCAACCAACCCTTGCTCGTCATCACAATCCAGTTTGCTCCTCGCCTATTTAAAAGAATGAAATCTTGTGTCTTCTGTCAGCAGAAACATATGCAGTAATGACCATGAATAACATTAGTGCATTACTTACGCGTAAGTTGCGGAGGAAGACTGGAAATTGTTCTGTATCTGCGGTATAATCTTTCCATGAAGGAAAGATGCGCACAAAGTTCCTGACAACAACATAAGCTTCGTCTTCTAAACTGGGAAAAATGGAACAGGGGTCCTATTTGCTGCAATTGGGGCTCTCTCTGGTTCGAAAAGGGATTTGGCAACTGGATTTGGTGTACTCTTTGCTGGAATGGGGGTTTTGCGTCGTACAGCTGGTGCTATGTCAACTGGCATAATCATACTGTTTGCTGTAGTTGGGGTCTGCTGAGTTGGGGCATCAGAAATGACCAGTGTAGTAGGGCTAGAGTCTGCTAGTGTTGGGGTATTTTGTGGGTCAGGTGATATTGCAACTACACCTAATGGGCTATTTGATTTATCAGGTGCCACTACCTTTTCCAAATACTTTGCTTGTGCTCCTCCACGATCAGCAATCGCCCTCTTCCTTTTGAATGTCTGATACACAAGAACATCATTTGAATGGATAAATATGGTATGATGACAGATGGAATATGTACTGAAAATGGATAGGCAGGGCGTATTCACATACACGATGTGTAAACTAAGCTAATGGCAGTTCAACAAAGTAGAAGCAATGCAAAGCATCAGTTGCAAGATATGTGCGAGCAATGTAACCTTGGAAAGTTAGAGCAAATACCTTGATGGGTGAATAAGATAGGGCATCTTCCTCTGACTCCTCCACTAGGGAGATACATTGACTTATGTCTCCCTCTAGCTCAGAATCACTGTTAGGATCATATTCTGAGCATGAATCTGTAGGTGGAGAGCGTTTGCATTGCATTGCATCCAGACTTGATTTCAGTCCCTTAATGCCAAGTTTGACAGCCATGGCATTGTTCTGCTTTATTCTTTTCATGCGAGCAAGCTCATAATCATTATGATGCTGTTCAGAATCTGAGATTCATGAAAACATAAAAAAGTACTCAGATTATCTATGGAATGCATTGCGGATTCAACTCGGAGAGTGTCTCCCTATAAACCCCTGCATATGCAAAGTTTACCTCCCCAACCGTGCTGACCAGACCACACCCAGAAATACAAACCCCTTATGTCTCTATAACAGGCAAGCACGCATTTCAAAACTGAAGTAGGAACATTAGAATCATATGAAATTCGTATTTGAACAAATAAACTAAGCAATTATGAGTGGCGTAATGTTTAGCTTCAAGGGTAGTGTTGGTAGTGCGACACAAAGCAAGTAGGCAGATTGTATTCCATGTAAAAGATCGAAACCTATGTAAAAGCTGGAAATGACACTTTCTTTCTATACAATGCAGTGTTCGTTACCCACACATGATGGAAGAGATCACATAGAGAAATACTATTCACTCATGTCTACGGTTCCAGTATTTAGAAACAGGGTGGTCCACCCTAAAAGAATATTGACAACAAATATGACAAGGCAAGCATAGATGTAGTGAATCAATCATTTACCTGTGAGCTTACTAGGACAAGTATGCAGAATTGTAACTGCAGTAAGAGACCGTCCAAAATCTGAATGAAGAAGTTTGTCTAGCACTTATTGTTTGCAACTAATCGACGTGAATAATTGGATATTATATCGAATGAGTAAGAAAGATAAGTAAAATTGTCAACAAACCTGGCTTGCAGTAGTAATCTGGGTCAATGTCACTACGACCAACAATCCAAAATGACTAGTTTCTGTTCCGAGGGCCGGAATTTTGAAAACCCTGTGAACTTTAGAGGTACTAAAAATTACCGAAATACATCTGAACCATTAAGTGTAGGTAGCACTGAGCACACAACAAACCCTAATGACAGTCCTGCCTAATGAGTAATGAATCAATTAGAAAATGGGTGATGAGGAGTGGCTGCTGAGTGTTGAGGATGTATCTCAGGATAAATCGGGTTAGCTTGGTGGGTGCTGCACGCCTGAGCCCTGAACGGACTGGGAAGGTAGGCACGGCGGCGTGCCCGGGCAGCGGTGACGCTGTTGGGCGAGCGGCTCCTGGCCTCCTGTTAGTCCGGCGTCTCCTCCTAGAGTCATGCTGTCCGGGGACGGCAAGTCGCCGGCGAGGCAGGCGGCTGGGGGCGACTAGAGATCGGAAGCGCGCAGCAGAACAGAGGGGAATCGGGGCCTGGGACGACCCAAAATCCCAGGGTGGGCCGGCCCACCGTGGGCACCCTGTAGAGATACACACCCGAGCGGCGAACATGCATTTTCGAAACTAATTTAGGAACATTTAGCTGACCAATTAAACAACTCTGTTTTAATAATATCAGATTCGTATTTGAACAACTAAGCTTGTTTAGCTTGATGGGTGGAGCAGTGTTATTATGACACGAAGCACGTATTCTGATCGTATAGTGATCATAAAAGGGGGAAACTCTAAGCATATTTTTTTTAGCAAAAGATGTTTTCCCCTCCGTTTTCTATTAAAGAAACCACCACGGAACCAACATGATCAATTAAACCCGAAGCATGATCAATTAAACCGTATTATGGCTGTGCCATGGCAGATTTGAAGCTGCAAACCGGAGAAATGATATTTAGCATCCATTGTTTGCTTCAAACTAAGAACTAAATTCTAAGAGCTGAAAAGAAAGTAGAGTAACCAAGTTAAGATCTATTTTCTGGTTGAGATCAAAAAGTTGAGGAGATATGAAGTACCACCTCTCTTGCGGCGCCGTGTAGGCATCGGGGGTGCGATGGCTGTCGGTGGCGTTGAAGCAGATCTGCGACGGTAGACGGGTGCATCGGGGAATAAGTCCCGGTTTGGTGGAAGAGAAGGTCGTGTTAGCGGCCCCGGCAAAGAGGACGACGGCGCCGATGAAGCGAGAGGACGCGATGCAAGGCTATTGGTCCGTCGCCGTGGATGAGAAACGTCCATCTCTAGCAGTGGACGACGCGGTCTTGGTAGGCGCTCCGGCATGGTGGAGGACGGTGGCGATGGATGTGGTGGAGGACGGCGGCAATGGATGGGGTGGCGGACGGAGGCTGGTGTGGGGATGGGGTGTTCTAGCGCGGACGGTGTATGAATGGGAAAATGGAGGGAGAGGTACGGGGAACCATGTTTTTGGGACGCGCCTGTCTGAAATATGGGAAAGTTACGAACTTAGCCCCCGTTTAAAATTTGGGCGTCTCGTCGGTTGGGGATAGGACGGTAATCTCACATCTCGCCAATATTTGCCCAGAGCGATTTCGGGCGAGGAGAGGGTGGTTGGCGCCCATGGTTGGCGCCCACGGTGTATGAACGGGGCTGACAGGTAGGGCGGTTGTGTCACGTCTGAGTGAAGTTACAAACCTGCCCCTATTGAAAATATTTGCCTACATCGTTTTCGGCCGAGTCGAGTTTGTTTTGCCGCCCATCGTGTATGAATGGGGAATGGAGGGAGAAACAGAGGTCTTTCGGACGAGCTTGAATCAAATGAGTTTTGCCGCCCATGTTTGACGCCCACCATGTCGGAATGGTCTCAGAGGCGGTCGTGTCACGTCTAATTGAAGTTACTAACCTACCCCTATTTAGAGAAGTGGAAATCGGGCCGATGGATTGTCCGTGTAATGGGTAGACAGTAATTTCCATCTCCCAAACACTTGGCTTCGGGCAGCCGACGTGGGAGTGGACATTTTGCTACTTCTTTCGAATTTTGGGACAATAAGCATCCACGTCTACCATGGCAACTAAATTCGAATCCATTTTGTATTCCTATATGAATCTTTATAAATCATTCTATGTGTTTTTATATATCTTCAAAAGGACGACAAAGATGTATTCCACTGTCCTATATGAATATGGTTTACAAATGCCGATACTCAAATTCAGAAACTAGAATCCAGTTTAAGGTGAATTCAAATATTTGGAACACTTCATTTCCAACTCAAATGTCACACGCAGCATAATGTGTACTCCCATTCAGATATGTACACAAGCGATGTATCAAGATTCAAATACCGAGTCAATCAACCAAGAATGTACAGAACTAACAGACATATAAACACTTATAGAGTATATGGATCAATAATATCAACTAACATACATAAGCCAGGCCGCTGTACTTTTTTTGGCTACAACAGCATCCTTTTTTTAGCCAGCATCTTGGCCCTTTCCAATGCGTGCCACTTATGGTCCATCTATACTACTACTATTGCTGAATGCACATTCAGCCCGATTGGCATATTTGTAGGTCTGGCACAGCAATCCAAATGAAATGTCTCCGAGTCTTATCAATTGATATAGACTTGTGCTCAAATAAAATTACAAACCAAAAAACAAAAAAAAACAATTATTACATGATCTCTAAAACAAATGGTTTGATTGATTACATGAACAGACAACACAAAGGTTATTCAACTATGGAAAGAACATTTCACCTATGATTTACCAAGTAGGAATTTAATTTCCTTTTTTCCTTCAGGACCTTAACAATCTGGTCAGTCTCAGCTTGCTTCGTTTTGAAATCCACGAAATATTTAATGGTTGTCTTGAGTACTGCTTGTGATTGTGCTGTTTGCTTCCTCAACATGTCAACTTCATCTCTAAGTGCAGAAGCAGAATCTCTTTCTACCACTAGTTTAGCCTCTAGAGCATCAGCAGTTGGCAATTCATAATGCACGATTGGGCCGGTGCCACTGCTGTGGGATGATGCAACGTCCATGGGGACCACGCTCTTTGATCTTGGGCTAACCTGTTTTGCCATTAAAGTTCCGATTGGATTCAGAAAAGTTTAAGTTAGCAAAACATCTCAACAGGGAGTTATAACAGCAAACTAGTTAAACAAACAAGGAATTAAAGAGTTTCAATTGGATGCTGAAAAGTAGTTATTAACATCATTGTAACCCGCTGTTGCAGCAGCAAAGCAGTTAAAGAAACAAGTAGATATTTAAGTTAAGTCAAACAGGTAATTCTTAACAGTAAGTATCAAACACATAGATAGGCGCAGTCTACAATATGATTAACAGGCTGTGCCATTATGTAATCAGTAGCAAACTAAATTAAGCCAAGCAACGTAATTGAACAATTTTGCAATAAGTGGCTAACTAAAATTCCGAGAAGCAGGTAACTGAACTTACGCTAGTTCTTTGTACAGGCACACTGCAACTTCTTTTTCGCTTACAAGGTTGTACGAAGGAGTCCATGGCATCAATTGCTTGGATACGCAGTCCCAATACTTCTTTCTTCCCACACTGCATGGGTAAGTCGAATGGTTAATCTGGTAAGATGGTGCGTCCTTGATATGTTATATGAGGACGTGTAGTCAGACTAGTTGTAGCCAAACACATCACACAGGTTTTTACTGTATATTTCATGTGATTACTTTTGGCATATCGAGATCTAAGCAATCTACAATAGGATGAAAAGACTGGCATCCTTCACATTATTGGCGAACTCAGTTCATAGAAACAAGCAATTCAACCATTTTGTGGGTAAATCAAAAGCGCCACTGGAATATTTTTCACTATCCAATCATACACGCAAAAAGGGGCGACGCCACCATAGGGGCTGGTATGGGCGGCCGCCTCAGGTGGCTGGAAAGTGTGCACCTAGTTTGAGTCGTCCAGGTTGGCCCCCGCTAGTTTTGTTCGTCCCAACGCACCAGCAGGCAATGTAAAAAATGAAGAAAAATGTTTCAATTTGGATGGGCCAATAACATAAGTGCAAGGCAGGCCCTATAGCAGGCTCGTGGCCCAAACAAGCGCCTCCCATATCGATCGACAGCAGGAAAAATCCCAATTCATTCGCTCCAGCCTCCAGTCTGGTTCGCTCCTAACCTAGCCGCCGCTGGACAGACCGACACAACACTTCCTCGCGCCCTCGTTGGAGGGCGGTCGCCGGGCTTCAAGCGAACGGAAGGACAAGAAGATGAAGATCCAACCCTGGGTGTAGCCTACGTGGGAGGCAGCAGCGGCAGCACGGGCATGGCATCGAGCTTGCGGAAACGGACAGTCGCAGCTTGCAAGAGTAGCATGTGCAACGAGCAGGTACATCACATCCCTGATTATATCTAATTCAACTCTTCAATTTCTGGCCAATAGTTAAACCTGACGGTGTTGTAAAACTGCTTGTATGTAGGGAATCTATGAGAAAATGAAACCAATTTCTACTTATTTTATAACTCCCCCAATCAATACTGAACTGACTGAATCTGATGTATCTAATCAAGTTTCCGGTGCAAACATACAAGCTCATGTTGTTCTTGAGCCTAAAGTGTCTAATGAAGGATTTGATGCAAACATTTTACATGCTCCTGGTGATGAACATATAGTGTCTAATGAGGGATCTAATGCAAGCATTTTGCAAGCTCATTGAAGGATTTAGTATCTAATGATGATCTAGTATGTTGAGAGAGACAGAGATTTGCACGCATTGATGACAAGCAAATTATAGTGCATTTTCATAGCTTGAGGAAACGTCGAGGCCATCTACCAGAAAGTCCCCGTATCATGACAACATAGCATAAATACTTTTCTAATCTGTTGTTTGAAACTATTGCCATACTTGTGCAGGATAGATATATTGATATGCAGTTTGCGCACTCGTTATACGTGCAATTACACTTCGATATTTTCATCCAGAGAACGAATAATTCAAGCAGGTACAAACCATGTTTGTAGTCCTTGTACACCATGTTGCATTTTGTGTTTTTTGGTGCTTGCATCATTTAGTGTTTATAATCTGAACTACTTTGGATCATTAGCTGGTTTTCAAAGTGCATGTAGCTTCACATTTCTCAAGTTATGTTGATTTCCGGAGTGCAAGTGCCTTCGTATTTTTTAAGTTAAATGTTCGCCCCTGGTAACTTGAATTCATGGATCAGCCACTGCACACAAATCATACACGAATGCCAGTACGAATTAAATGAAATGCAGGAACTTACGCTAGCTCGTTGTACAGGCTCACTGCAGCTCTGCTTGCGCTTGGGATGTTCCATGTACAAGTCCATGTTACCACTTGCTTGGATGTGCAGGCCTTGTGCTCCTTGCATCCCCCTCTGCATTTTTGACACGGCGAATGGTTGATCAAATAAGAGGAATCGACCTTGATGTTGTACCGGAGGACAGATACTTACAAGGTTATACGGGTGTGCAGGATGTGTACCAGATCCCGTAGGGCCGTCATGCTTCGCTAAAAAATGGATTTGCTTGTTTCAGATGATATCTCCAGAAGAAATAAGAGTTAAAGTCAGAGTTGCATAGGCGTGTAAGCTAAGAGAGCAGTGAAAGGATATCCAAACATCGTCGGAACAGTGCACAAGGGAGTGATGTGTGGATACCTAGTTCGGGCCGGCGTTTGGGCATGCTCACCTAGCTAGAGTGCGGGTCACTTCAGAGCCGTTGAGGGTGATGCGCTGGCGTTGGCTGGCCGCGCACGGATGCAGATCTTGAGTGGTAGCAGAGCGCTACGATGCGGTGGACGAGACCGTTGGTGAAGCCCCAACGGCCTCGGGGGGGCGGAGGTGCGACGATGTGCTCGGTGAAGTAGCCCCGGTGAGCTGGGAGACGGCGTCGGTGAAGCGCACCTGATGTGGTGGAACTCGGTGTCTGTGAGGCACGTCGGTTGCGGCGGCCGACATTGTCGGTGGACCACCCGGTGCGGTGGACGAGGGCGTAGATGAGGTAGCTCCGATGCGGTGGTGAAGCGCGACCGTCGTCTTCGTCGTCGTCGTCCGGCACAGAGGTGGGGAACAGTGGGGAAAGAGACGAGACAAGGGGTGATCCGAGGGTTGGCGGCGAATTAGGGATTTGAGCAATCTGGGCGCGGAAGGGGACGGTGGAGAAGAGATATTTTGCAGGGCTGGAATTGGGGCCGCCAGATATTTCAATCCGAAACATGGAAGCGCGAACTTATATTGTCGTCGTCCTTTTTTTGGGGGGAGGGGGGGTGGGTGGCTGGGTGCTACGCGTCCGTTCGACACACGCGACCACCCCGATAGGACTATGCTTCGGTGCCTTAAGGCACCTGCCTTTGTGTCCATGACATGTGGGCCCAACAGGTGGCTGGGCCACATGTCAGTGACCCAAAGGCAGTTGCCTTTAAGGCACCGAAGCAGCGTCCACCCCGACACGACCCTGGTCTGCCTGGTGCGCCTACATTTGAGAATGCAAATGAATCTTCTTTCATTTGCAAACGAATCTGTATGTATTACCATGCCCGTGTTTTCCTTGCAATAATTAGTCATTCGAAACGAGATACCCCATCCGTTCACTTTTGTAAGTCGTTTCAGACAACTTAAAATGAACTGTTTTGCACATTGTCTAAAATGTCTTCAAGGTCTTATAAAAGTGAACAGAGGGAGTACTATAAATTAATTAATGAGGAGTTATTTGAAAAAAAATTGAAATGGTACCCACGCTAACGTGGATTAGAGTGTGTGTCACATAATTAGTTATTTAAATTAGAGTGTGTGTCACGTAGTTAGTTATTTGAATTAGAGTGTGTGTCACGTAGCGATCTCCAATTCTAACGTGGATTTCGCATTTCACTGTATCCATGCTACTTTTTAATACAAATTCATATGTATATGATGAACACCATGGTAGTGAGAAAACTTTTGGATGGATTCAAACATATTTGACCTACAAAATAGCACAACAAACTGAGTCAATGTCAACTTTTCGAAACTTAGTATGGCACGAATTCGAAATAATTACCCATATGCCTGGTCCTCGGTTCAAATCTTACAATGTACACCGAATTGAAACATCGATATTAAGTCTCGTACTATGTACATTGAAATGTTGTTTTTAGCCCCCCCCCCCGCACAAACGCTACATACTTCCTGTATCGGTCAATCTTCCTCTCCTAACCACCTTAGGAAGCTATCGGTTTCCAACACACGTTCATTCTTTCTCTCCATGTTTCGATCTCTAAGTCTCTCAACTACACAACCCCTTTTTCCACTCTGTTACCAAATGTATTTACCTCACACACCCGCCATTGCACCCCATGCCGAGCTCTCTCTCCCCCTCTCCCTCTCACCCTCTCGCGCTAAATACATGCATTTCCTATCTAGCCCCCCAACCTCTCGTGCGCACGCACCCACGTTGTATATCTTGGTCACTCCCTCGAGACTGTCTCACTCTTTCTTCCGCACGGCGGGCCACACTCGCTCAATCTCGCTCTCTTTATCTGAGTCTCGTTTAACCTCGTTTTCTTTCACACACAAATGATATATCTCCCTGTTCGGTCCTCGATCGACACACTCTATACTCTCTCACGCAGATTGTCTATCTAGGTCAGTCCATCCAAGCCGCCGCCACTCTTTCGACCTCATGGTGGGCCACGCTCACTCAATCTCTCTCTCTCTCTCTCTCTCTCTCTCCGTATGTCTTGATTGACCTCGCTCTTTCTCGGACAAAAACGATATATCACCATGTTTGAGCCCAATTCGACCTATTCACATTGTATACTCTCTCACGCACATCGTCTATCTAGGTCACTCTCTCCAACCCGTCTCACTCTTTCGATCGCACGGCGACCCTATGTGATCGGTTGACCTTGCTTCCTCCCACGCACAAAATATATCTACACGTCTGTGACTGGATCATCTCTCAAGCTCTATCTTACAGCTCTCACCCTTGCCAAAAAGCTCAATCGGACAATATCTCTCCAGAGCATATATATTTGTTCAATGAATGTCGGACCACACTCACTTTGTCTCTCTATCTATATGTCTCTCGATTGACCTCGCTTTCTCACACCGTATCTTCCACGCGTTGAAGCTACTACCTCTCCACCCCTCGCAAAGCCGGAGCTATTTACATTGCGAGGGGCACTCCAACCTTGGATTAATTTGTGTAGGCATTTATTCCGGTCGATTTAGATTACATTTTCGTAGCATTCGGCCCACAACTACTCAAACACCGTTGCAACCCATGCAACTCCCCTAGTTGATTTCCCTCTGGCTCGGTCATCGCTCTCTCGCATGTCCTTTCTCGCCTTCAACGTCGCACCATGGTATTATTGAAAAAACTATGTTGTTCTCTTTAATTATTATAAATAAGCTACAAAACTACACACCGATAGTCCACTTGGAATGGAACAAATTTTGACCCACAAATTAAAGTGCTACAAACTACACACCGAGGGGCCCACATGTCATGAAACAAATTTGGACCCATATACAAATTAAAAAATAAAGGACGAGGATCGAACATGCGACCGTGCCTTCAAGCCGCACGTCAATAGGCAACATACGTAGAATAGCAATGTTTGTTGTACCCCCTTTGTTCACATAATGTTTTTATATTACCACAGCCTAATTAATGGATAACATATAATATTATTTTTAGTACTATTCGCCTTCACTTACTGGTGGGTTCCATGTGTGCTCTCTCTCTCCTCCCCTTCTGCGTTTAGACGCACGGGAAAACAGGAAGAACTCGCGGGCGATGTTGCCGTTGACCATATCTGGACGCGTTCACAAGTCACGGCACCAGTTTCACGTACTAGCAGCACTAGTCAGTGTGTACGTGCAATGCACGTTAATTTGGAAGTATATTAAGTGCATGCGGATATTAACTACTAGGATATTATTTGCGTGTTGTCATGTGATTAGCACTATTTTTGGCATGAAATTAACTGCACGCTAAACGTGTTGAGCGCTCGACATTGAAGCAGTTTAGGTCGTTGGATGACAAGGAATACATGTGGCTTGATGACATTTTATATTTAATTTGATACGGCTCTAGCAGAACATTCAATCGATCAAACCATACATTTCGTTCAGTCTGACTCCGACTTTAAATTATACGACGATCGATATAAAATAAACGGAAATGATAAACGTTCGGATTTTAAGCATGGCAATCCGAATGTTTTTCATGGCAAATTTAGATTACGTGGCGGCGGCGGGGGCGTCTCGCGGTGGGAAGCGGCTCCTCTGCCGTGCTCTGTGTGTCGTCGGGCCACTGACCGACGGCGACGGCGGCGTCTTGCGCCGTTGTTGGCGTACTCCTGGACATTGGCCTAGCTTCAAGGAAGGCCAAAATGTTCTGGACTTCGGAGCGAGTCAACTGGCGGGAGGAGGCGACTGGCGTTGGTGCAAGGAAGCGGTCGACGGCGGCCATCAATGCCGCCGAGGGGGGCACTGGCACCCGCGCGGGGACAGGCGCTGTCAACGGCGCGGCGGAGACATTCGTGTGCACGGGCACCGGCACGGGCGCGCACGTCAGTGCACGCGCAGGCGCATGCGCTGGCAGGTGCACGGGAACCGGCACGGGCGTGCGCGTCAGTGCACGCGCAGGCGCATGCGCTGGCAAGTGCACGGGTGTGTGAAAGTCGGCGGGGACCTCGTGGAACCCCGTGGGATCAAGCTCGGCGATAATGTGCGGCTCCCAGCCCATCAATGCCATGGGGATGGGCGCTGGTGCAGTCGGGGCGACGGGAGCCGGAACGGGAGCGGGGAAAGGCGTGGCGTCTTCCCGCAAGGCCAGTTCAAGCTCGTCCCAAAGCGCCTTATGTTCTTAAGACTCCGGCTGGTGTGTTCCTCAGGAAACTGGAACACTAAGGGCAGACCATTGTGATGCGGCATGGCGTACGTTTAGGTTAGGCTAGTTGGAGGTAGACGACAGGAGAATCGGAGAGGAAGAGAGAGGATTGTAGCGATACCGGGTAGTGCGGGGTTGATTTTAAACTGCGGCGCCGGCGACATTAAAAGTGGTAGCAGTTGGGACGACGGTGGGCGGCGGAGCCTGGTCAAAGGGCTCCCCTCCCGGTGAGCCTGCACAGCGGTCTGCTCGCACGCCTCCCGTCGACTCACACGCTTGCTCGGACGGCACCTGCCGATGAGAAGCGGGGACTCGTGGCGGCACGTAAACGCCCACGGTTTCAATAGTGAAAGCGTTCGCCTTAACGTGACAGGTCTTTGTTCCAAAATACCTTGGCTCTTCATTTGTGCAACTTGTCATAAGCAGCTTGTCTCAAATTGAAGAAAAAACTTACGAAGTAATATTTGTGCCATATCACGTGACCATGCTTAGTTTCAAGAATTTATGCTCACTTTTGGATTTTCTGAAATTTAAGATCCAGGATTCGAAACAATATCATAACCTGCATCATGCAATAAATTTTCATGCCGTACATCTGTCCTGTTGTATTTCTTAAGAAAGGATTTTGTCAAACATTTTGCTTAGTTAGACTTCAGACAAATTATACATGCAGAGTAAAAGGATAATCCCTCCGTACCAGTGCATTGCCTGATATATTAACTCAAGTACTAGGCATGAACAAACGGACTCAATTCTGTGCTCATCCTAGTGTAGTAGTAGTAGTACTAGGCAATGCAGTTGACCGGTGACCTTGACGAGCGGCGACCGAGGGAATTGAACCGTGCTCGGCATGGTAGGTAACGTTGTCTAGTTACTAAAGCATCCCTCCGTTGTTCATCGGTAGTCATTATGGACCGGGGACATGAGGGGAATTTCCTAGGGCTGGAATTCTGGCCGCCAGATATTTCGACTTGAAACACCGAGGCTCGACTAGTTGGGGTTGCCTAATGTGCGTACCACACACGCCACCGAAGGACACGAGCCCGGTTTTTTTTAGGATCAACACGAGCCAAGGTCTGGCTGGTACGCCGTTGGGTCCTACCATTCGAGAATATGAAAGGAACCTTTTAAATTGCCGAACAAATCTATGTGTATTACAATACCCGTATTTTCCTTGCAAATACTAATCTCAACGTGGTAGTTGATTTATGACGAGTTGTTGAATTAGAGTGAGTTTGTGATATAGTGATCTCAACGTGGATTTCACATTTCATGGTATCCCTAGTAAGGTTCCAATGCAAATTCAAATATAAAAGATGAACAATATGGAGGTGAGAAAACTTTGTATGTATCAAACATATGACCACACACACACACACACAGAGACACACACGCACGAACACAACAACAATCCAATAAGTATAGTGCATCTATTTTTCCAAACCATGCATGTATGACACGAATTCAAAAATACTCCTTCTATTCCTAAATATTAGTCTTTTAGAGAGTTCAACAAGTGACTACATACGGAGCAAAATGAGTGAATCTAGACTCTAAAATATGTCTATATACATCGGTATGTGCCAATCCATTTGAAGCCTCTAAAAAGACTAATATTTAGGAATTAAGGGAGTAAAATGTAAGACATCCATGGTCCTCAGTTCAATATTTAAAATGAACATGAAACTGAAACATGAATATTAAGTCTAGTACTACAGTACATGCAAATGTTGTGTTTAGGCGGAGCTATGATTGTCGGGGGTCAACCCCTCGACCTTAGATAAAATTGTGTAGCTCTGTTTAGGGTTGTTTAGATTATATTTGTCCCCACCCTCCCAACCACCGATTGGATGTGCACCCCCACCCCTCCTCCCCGGGAGAATATCATGTGCCCCCATACCTTAGATGCTATATGCCGATACGAGTTGCTTGGAGCTTGTAGATCTGAGATATAGCAGCTCACATGATGTGTCTTAATATTTTTGCAGGAAACCTTGATGAGTTTGAGAATTGCACACAATTTGTACAAAAACTACTTAGATGCCCTTTGATCCCATATCCAACGAACTCGAAGCGCGTATCATCATAGCATCTAAGATGAAGGAGGACATCATATTCTCCTGTATGTAAGAATATCATGTGCTACCACACCTTAGATGCTTTGGTGATACAAGCTCTTCGGAGGCGTTGGACTTGTGACCCAACACCTCCTCGGTGGTTCGAATGGTTTTGTGCAGAAAAGCCCCAAAAGAGTTCGGCCACTGCTTACAAGCACAAAGACTGCTCAGATGCCATTGGATCTCAGATCAAACGACCTCCAAGCTCGTATCACCGTAGCATCCAAGCTGCGATAGCAACTTATGTTTTCTCGCACGGGAGAGTATGAGGTGCTCCCGCACCGTAGATTCTATGGTGATACGAGTTCACTGAGATCTAACCGCCCACAGTAGGAGGTTTGAATGTTTTTGCAATATACGACTGATAGAGTTTGGGAAATGCGCAGAAAGTACAAGTACTACGCATGTGCCATCTGATCACTGATCATACGACCTAGATGCTCATATCACCGTAGCGGGTAATTAAGCTAGGGGGAGCACCTAATATGAGCACCGGGGAGCCATTGGATCGAAGATGCAGCGGCACACACGAGGCCTGAATGTTTTATTTGCAAAAAAACCTTTGGAGAGTTTGGAAATTGCGCATAATTACAAAGACTACTCCCAAGCCATTGGATCTCACTTCCAACGGTGTAAAAAGTCGTATCACCATAGTATCTAAGCTGCGGGGTGGATGTGATATTCTATGCCGCTGTCATTTTTGTTCGTAAACTTGCAAAATACGTGTAACTCGTGCCGTTACTTGTCTAACCGCGCAAAGTGTTTGTTCAAAAAAACCATCCTACACTGAAATATCGGAACAACACACGGGGGTCCCACTTGTCATTAATCAAATTTGGACCTCAAACAAACAAATCTGAAAGACGAGATTCGAACTGGCAACCTGGACTACAAAGTGTAAGTCGATAGCCTGAAAAAACGAACGGTTGTTGGCTTTGTCCCATAACTTGATTTTATACAGTACTTGTGTTGAGTAGAGTAGAGGGAGTGCCTCGTCAACACGTGCATGACCGTTGTCTCACTTACTGGTGGGTCCCAGGTCGGTGATCTCAATCTCTCTTCTCTCCATCGTCTAACCTTTGTACGGGCACACACGAAGAGCGGCGCTAGCTTGCCGTGGTGTTATTACAACTAAAAAAAAGCTTGGAAAATAGAAGAATCGCCTAGAACAAGAGACGTTGTGGCTGGTCGAGACAGAGCTAACCACATCAATCCTCCGTGCCACGTTTGCATGATGAAGCTGTGTGGCTAGTGGGGTGTTTTCGACCGACTGGCTGGGTCCCGAGGTCGAACCATAGGTACTACGTCTGATACTGTATATTTTTACACGCACATTTTTCCTCCGTGCCGAGACGTGGCACACCCTACTGCGCGGTTTCGGGGTCCTCCCGGGTGGTGCACGCATATATTCTTCCTGACGTGGGACGCCCTACTGCGAGTTTTCTGGGTCCTCCTCGGTCGTAGCGCCGAAGCAAGTAAATGAGTCGTCAAATCACGAAAGACCACCTTTCCCGCCGAGTACATCGGTGAAGCACGGTGGCTAGCTAGTTGGGCTAGTTCGACCGATTAGCTAGGCCGCCGCCACATTTGTTTTTTCACCCCTTTTTTTATCTACTTGCCGGCAGGTAAATTTAGATATCCACCGCGGCGTTGCTCTGGTGTTTGGGTGCGGCAGGATTTTTAATTTTTTGATTGACGGGAGCAGGCGCGACAGGATTTTTAATTTTTTGATTGACGGGAGCAGGCGCGGCAGCAATTAGTCACGATGACTCCGCCTGTAAAAACCCACTGTTCCCTGATGTGAGAAGTCGTCGACTGGTGTTTTACCGTGGTGAAAACCAAAAGATTCCCCGCTCCCTCTGCCTTCCCGTAGATTGCATTGCCTTTCAGCCATTTCGCCCCCTTTGCTTCCTCTCCCCATCGCTTCTACCTGGTGCCATGATGGCGCAGCAGATCACGGAGTCCGAGGTGAGGCGCCTGACACAGGAGCTCCATGTCAAGGATGCGGAGCTCAGGGCCAAGGACGTGGAGCTCCGTGAGCTCAAGGAGGAGAGGAGTGCCATGCTCCTCCGTTATGTGCGGGAGTTCATGTTGGGGAAAGTAGTAATTTCAAAATTTCCTACGCACACGCAAGATCATGGTGATGCATAGCAACGAGAGGGGAGAGTGTTGTCCACGTACCCTCGTAGACCGAAAGCGGAAGCGTTAACACAACGCGGTTGATGTAGTCGTACGTCTTCACGATCCGACCGATCAAGTACCGAACGTACGGCACCTCCGAGTTCAGCACACGTTCAGCTCGATGACGTCCCTCGAACTCCGATCCAGCCGAGTGTTGAGGGAGAGTTTCGTCAGCACGACGGCGTGGTGACGATGATGATGTTCTACCGACGCAGGGCTTCGCCTAAGCAACGCTACGATATTACCGAGGTGTAATATGGTGGAGGGGGGCACCGCACACGGCTAAGAGATCAATAGATCAATTATTGTGTCCATGGGGTGCCCCCCTGCCCCCATATATAAAGGAGCAAGGGGGAGGCCGACCGGCCCTTGTTGGCGCGCCAGGAGGAGGAGTCCTCCTCCTAGTAGGAGTAGGACTCCCCTCTTTCCTACTCCTACTAGGAGGGGGAAAGGAAGGGGGAGAGGGAGAAGGCAAGGGGGGCGCCGCCCCCCCTCTCCTAGTCCAATTCGGACCAGAGGGGGAGGGGGCGCGCGGCCCCTCCTGGCTGCCCCTCTCTCTCTCCACTAAGGCCCATAAGGCCCATTACTTCTCCCGGGGGGGTTCCGGTAACCCTCCGGCACTCCGGTTTTCTCCGAAATCACCCGGAACACTTCCGGTGTCCGAATATAGTCGTCCAATATATCAATCTTTATGTCTCGACCATTTCGAGACTCCTCGTCATGTCCGTGATCACATCCGGGACTCCGAACAACCTTCGGTACATCAAAACATATAAACTCATATATAACTGTCATCGTAACGTTAAGCGTGCGGACCCTACGGGTTCGAGAACTATGTAGACATGACCGAGACACGTCTCCGGTCAATAACCAATAGAGGAACCTAGATGCTCATATTGGCTCCCACATATTCTACGAAGATCTTTATCGATCAGACCGCATAACAACATACGTCGTTCCCTTTGTCATCGGTATGTTACTTGCCCGAGATTCGATCGCCGGTATCTCAATACCTAGTTCAATCTCGTTACCGGCAAGTCTCTTTACTCGTTCCGTAATACATCATCTTGCAACAAACTCTTTAGTTGCAATGCTTGCAAGGCTTAAGTGATGTGCATTACCGAGAGGGCCCAGAGATACCTCTCCGACAATCGGAGTGACAAATCCTAATATCGAAATACGCCAACCCAACAAGTACCTTCGGAACACCTGTAGAGCACCTTTATAATCACCCAGTTACGTTGTGACGTTTGGTAGCACAAAAGTGTTCCTCCGGTAAACGGGAGTTGCATAATCTCATAGTCATAGGAACATGTATAAGTCATGAAGAAATTAATAGCAACATATTAAACGATCGAGTGCTAAGCTAACGGAATGGGTCAAGTCAATCACATCATTCTCCTAATGATGTGATCCCGTTAATCAAATGACAACTCATGTCTATGGCTAGGAAACATAACCATCTTTGATCAACGAGCTAGTCAAGTAGAGGCATACTAGTGACACTCTGTTTGTCTATGTATTCACGCATGTATCATGTTTCCGGTTAATACAATTCTAGCATGAATAATAAACATTTATCATGATATAAGGAAATAAATAATAACTTTATTATTGCCTCTAGGGCATATTTCCTTCAGTCTCCCACTTGCACTAGAGTCAATAATCTAGTTCACATCGCCATGTGATTTAACATCAATAGTTCACATCACCATGTGATTAACACCCATAGTTCACATCGTCATGTGACCAACACCCAAAGGGTTTACTAGAGTCAATAATCTAGTTCACATCGCTATGTGATCAACACCCAAAGAGTACTAAGGTGTGATTATGTTTTGCTTGTGAGATAATTTTAGTCAACGGGTCTGTCACATTCAGATCCGTAAGTATTTTGCAAATTTCTATGTCTACAATGCACTGCACGGAGCTACTCTAGCTAATTGCTCCCACTTTCAATATGTATCTAGACCGAGACTTAGAGTCATCTAGATTAGTGTCAAAACTTGCATCGACGTAACCCTTTACGACGAACCTTTTGTCACTTCCATAATCGAGAAACATATCCTTATTCGAGTAAGGATAATTTTGACCGCTGTCCAGTGATCTACTCCTAGATCACTATTGTACTCCCTTGCCAAAATCAGTGTAGGGTATACAATAGATCTGGTGCACAGCATGGCATACTTTATAGAACCTATGGCCGAGGCATAGGGAATGACTTCCATTCTTTTTCTATCTTCAGCCGTGGTCGGGCTTTGAGTCTTACTCAATTTCACACCTTGTAACACAGGCAAGAAACTCTTTCTTTGACTGTTCCATATTGAACCGCTTCAAAATCTTGTTAAGGTATGTACTCATTGAAAAAACTTATCAAGCGTCTTGATCTATCTCTATAGATCTTGATGCTCAATATGTAAGCAGCTTCACCGAGGTCTTTCTTTGAAAAAACTCCTTTCAAACACTCCTTTATGCTTTGCAGAATAATTCTACATTATTTCCGATCAACAATATGTCATTCACATATACTTATCAGAAATGTTGTAGTGCTCCCACTCACTTTCTTGTAAATACAGGTTTCACCGCAAGTCTGTATAAAACTATACGCTTTGATCAACTTATCAAAGCGTATATTCCAACTCCGAGATGCTTGCACCAGTCCATAGATGGATCGCTAGAGTTTGCATATTTTGTTAGCACCTTTAGGATTGAAAAAACCTTCTGGTTGCATCATATACAACTCTTCTTTAATGAATCCATTAAGGAATGCAGTTTTGTTTATCCATTTGCCAGATTTCATAGAATGCAGCAATTGCTAACATGATTCAGACGGACTTAAGCATCGTTGCGAGTGAGAAAATCTCATCGTATTCAACACTTTGAACTTTGTCAAAAACCTTTTTCCGACAAGTCTAGCTTTGTAGATAGTAACACTACTATCAACGTCTGTCTTCCTCGTGAAGATCCATTTATTTTTTATGGCTCGCCGATCATTGGGCAAGTCAATCAAAGTCCATACTTTGTTCTCATACATGGATCCTATCTCAGATTTCATGGCCTCAAGCCATTTGGCGGAATCTGGGCTCACCATCGCTTCTTCATAGTTCGTAGGTTCGTCATGGTCTAGTAACATAACCTCCAGAACAGGATTACCGTACCACTCTGGTGCGGATCTTAATCTGGTTGACCTACGAGGTTCAGTAATAACTTGATCTGAAGTTTCATGATCATTATCATTAACTTCCTCACTAATTGGTATAGTCGTCACAGGAACCGTTTTCTGTGATAAACTACTTTCCAATAAGGGAGCAGGTACAGTTACCTCATCAAGTTCTACTTTCCTCCCACTCACTTCTTTCGAGAGAAACTCCTTCTCTAGAAAGGATCCATTCTTAGCAACGAATATCTTGCCTTCGGATCTGTGATAGAAGGTGTACCCAACTGTCTCCTTTGGGTATCCTATGAAGACACATTTCTCCGATTTGGGTTTGAGCTTATCAGGATGAAACTTTTTCTTTATAAGCATTGCAACCCCAAACTTTAAGAAACGACAACTTTGGTTTCTTGCCAAACCACAGTTCATACGGTGTCGTCTCAACGGATTTAGATGGTGCCCTTTTACGTGAATGCAGCTGTCTCTAATGCATAACCCCAAAACTATAGTGGTAAATCGGTAAGAAACATCATAGATTGCACTATATCCAATAAAGTACGGTTATGACGTTCGGACACACCATTATGCTGTGGTGTTCCAGGTGGCACGAATTTGTGAAACTATTCCACATTGTTTTAATTGAAGACCAAAATAGTAACTCAAATATTTGTCTCTGCGATCAGATCGTAGAAACCTTATTTTCTTGTCACGATGATTTTCCACTTCACTCTGAAATTCTTTGAACTTTTCAAATGCTTCAGACTTATGTTTCATCAAGTAGATATACCCATATCTGCTCAAATCATCTGTGAAGGTCAGAAAATAACGATACTTGCCACGAGCCTTAACACTCATCGGACCGCATACATCAGTATGTATTATTTCCAATAAGTCAGTTGCTCGCTCCATTGTTCCGGAGAACGGAGTCTTAGTCATCTTTCCCATGAGGCATGGTTCGCAAGCATCAAGTGATTCATAATCAAGTGATTCCAAAAGTCCATCAGCATGGAGTTTCTTCATGCGCTTTACACCAATATGACCTAAACGGAAGTTCCACAAATAAGTTGCACTATCATTATTAACTTTGCATCTTTTGGCTTCAATATTATGAATATGTGTATCACAATGATCGAGATCCAACGAACCATTTTCATTGGGTGTGTAACCATATAAGGTTTTATTCATGTAAACAGAACAACAATTATTCTCTAACTTAAATGAATAACCGTATTGCAATAAACATGATCAAATCATATTCATGCTCAACGCAAACACCAAATAACACTTATTTAGGTTCAACACTAATCCCAAAAGTTATATGGATTGTGCGATGATGATCACATCAATCTTGGAACCACTTCCAATACACATCGTCACTTCATCCTTAACTAGTTTCTGTTCATTATGCAACTCCCGTTTCGAGTTACTACTCTTTAGCAACTGAACCAGTATCAAATACCGAGGGGTTGCTACAGACACTAGTAAAATACACATCAATAATATGTATATCAAATATACCTTTGTTCACTTTGCCATCCTTCTTTTCCACCAAATACTTGGGGCAGTTCCGCTTCCAGTGACCAGTCCCTTTGCAGTAGAAGCACTTAGTCTCAGGCTTAGGTCCAGACTTGGGCTTCTTCACTTGAGCAGCAACTTGCTTGCTGTTCTTCAAGAAGTTCCCCTTCTATCCCTTCGCCCTTTTTCTTGAAAGTAGTGGTCTTGTTAACCATCAACACTTGATGCTCTTTCTTGATTTCTACCTTCGTCAATTTCAGCATCGCGAAGAGCTCGGGAATTACTTTCGTCATCCCTTGCATACTATAGTTCATCACGAAGTTCTACTAACTTGGTGATGGTGACTAGAGAATTCTGCCAATCACTATCTTATCTGGAAGATTAACTCCCACTTGATTCAAGCGACTGTAGTACCCAGACAATCTGAGCACATGCTTATTGCTTGAGCTATTCTCCTCCATCTTTTAGCTATAGAACTTGTTGTAGACTTCATATCTCTCAACTCGGGTATTTGCTTGAAATATTAACTTCAACTCCTGGAACATCTCATATGGTCCATGACGTTAAAAACGTCTTTGAAGTCCCGATTCTAAGCCGTTAAGCATGGTGCACTAAACTATCAAGTAGTCATCATATTGAGCAAGCCAAACGTTCATAACGTCTGCATCTGCTCCTGCAATAGGTCTGTCACCTAGCAGTGCATCAAGGACATAATTCTTCTGTGCAACAATGAGGATAATCCTCAAATCACGGATCCATTCCGCATCTTTGCTACTAACATATTTCAACATAATTTTCTCTAGGAACATATCAAAAATAAACACAGGGAAGCAACAACGCGAGCTATTGATCTACAACATAATTTGCAAAAATACTATCAAGACTAAGTTCATGATAAATTTAAGTTCAATTAATCATATTACTTAAGAATTCCCACTTAGATAGACATCCCTCTAATCCTCTAAGTGATCACGTGATCCATATCAACTAAACCATGTCCGATTATCACGTGAGATGGAGTAGTTTCAACGGTGAACATCACTATGTTGATCATATCTACTATATGATTCACGCTCGACCTTTCGGTCTCCGTGTTCTGAGGCCATATCTGTTATATGCTAGGCTCTTCAAGTTTAACCTGAGTATTCCGCGTGTGCAACTGTTTTGCACCCGTTGTATTTGAACGTAGAGCCTATCACACCCGATCATCACGTGGTGTCTCAGCACGAAGAACTTTCGCAACGGTGCATACTCAGGGAGAACACTTATACTTTGATAATTTAGTGAGGGGTCATCTTATAATGCTACCGTCAATCAAAGCAAGATAAGATGCATAAAAGATAAACATCACATGCAATCAATATAATGATGTGATATGGCCATCATCATCTTGTGCTTGTGATCTCCATCTCCGAAGCACCGTCATGATCACCATCGTCACCGGCGCGACACCTTGATCTCCATCGTAGCATCGTTGTCGTCTCGCCAATCTTATGCTTCTACGACTATCGCTACCGCTTAGTGATAAAGTAAAGCATTACAGGGCGATTGCATTGCATAAAATAAAGCGACAACCATATGACTCCTGCCAGTTGCCGATAACTCGGTTACAAAACATGATCATCTCATACAATAAAATTTAGCATCATGTCTTGACCATATCACATCACAACATGCCCTGCAAAAACAAGTTAGACGTCCTCTACTTTGTTGTTGCAAGTTTTACGTGGCTGCTATGGGCTTAGCAAGAACCATTCTCACCTACGCATCAAAACCACAACGACAGTTTGTCAAGTTGGTGCTGTTTTAACTTTCACAAGGACCGGGCGTAGCCACACTCGGTTCAACTAAAGTTGGAGAAAATGACACCCGCCAGCCACCTATGTGCAAAGCACGTCGGTAGAACCAGTCTCGCGTAAGCATACGCGTAATGTCGGTCCAGGCTGCTTCATCCAACAATACCGCCGAACCAAAGTATGACATGTTGGTAAGCAGTATGACTTATATCGCCCACAACTCACTTGTGTTCTACTCGTGCATATGACATCTACGCATAAAACCAGGCTCGGATGCCACTGTTGGGGAACGTAGTAATTTCAAAAGTTCCTACGCACACGCAAGATCATGGTGATGCATAGCAACGAGAGGGGAGAGTGTTGTCCACGTACCCTCGTAGACCGAAAGCGGAAGCGTTAACACAACGCGGTTGATGTAGTCGTACGTATTCACGATCCGACCGATCAAGTACCGAACGTACGACACCTCCGAGTTCAGCACACGTTCAGCTCGATGACGTCCCTCGAACTCCGATCCAGCCGAGTGTTGAGGGAGAGTTTCGTCAGCACGACGGCGTGGTGACGATGATGATGTTCTACCGACGCAGGGCTTCGCCTAAGCACCGCTACGATATTATCGAGGTGTAATATGGTGGAGGGGGGCACCGCACACGGCTAAGAGATCAATAGATCAATTGTTGTGTCCATGGGGTGCCCCCTGCCCCCGTATATAAAGGAGCAAGGGGGAGGCCGGCCGGCCCTTGTTGGCGCGCCAGGAGGAGGAGTCCTCCTCCTAGTAGGAGTAGGACTCCCCTCTTTCCTAC
>NC_057808.1:360100518-360227425 GCF_018294505.1 Triticum aestivum
GGGGGGGGGGGTTCCGGTAACCCTCCGGCACTCCGGTTTTCTCCGAAATCACCCGGAACACTTCCGGTGTCCGAATATAGTCGTCCAATATATCAATCTTTATGTCTCGACCATTTCGAGACTCCTCGTCATGTCCGTGATCACATCCGGGACTCCGAACAACCTTCGGTACATCAAAACAAATAAACTCATAATATAACTGTCATCGTAACGTTAAGCGTGCGGACCCTACGGGTTCGAGAACTATATAGACATGACCGAGACACGTCTCCGGTCAATAACCAATAGCGGAACCTGGATGCTCATATTGGCTCCCACATATTCTACGAAGATCTTTATCGGTCAGACCGCATAACAACATACGTTGTTCCCTTTGTCATCGGTATGTTACTTGCCCGAGATTCGATCGTCGGTATCTCAATACCTAGTTCAATCTCGTTACCGGCAAGTCTCTTTACTCGTTCCGTAATACATCATCTTGCAACAAACTCTTTAGTTGCAATGCTTGCAAGGCTTAAGTGATGTGTATTACCGAGAGGGCCCAGAGATACCTCTCCGACAATCGGAGTGACAAATCCTAATCTCGAAATACGCCAACCCAACAAGTACCTTCGGAGACACCTGTAGAGCACCTTTATAATCACCCAGTTACGTTGTGACGTTTGGTAGCACACAAAGTGTTCCTCCGGTAAACGGGAGTTGCATAATCTCATAGTCATAGGAACATGTATAAGTCATGAAGAAAGCAATAGCAACATACTAAACGATCGAGTGCTAAGCTAACGGAATGGGTCAAGTCAATCACATCATTCTCCTAATGATGTGATCCCATTAATCAAATGACAACTCATGTCTATGGCTAGGAAACATAACCATCTTTGATCAACGAGCTAGTCAAGTAGAGGCATACTAGTGACACTCTATTTGTCTATGTATTCACACATGTATCATGTTTCCGGTTAATACAATTCTAGCATGAATAATAAACATTTATCATGATATAAGGAAATAAATAATAACTTTATTATTGCCTCTAGGGCATATTTCCTTCAGTTCATGGAGCTTCAAAAGCGGCAGGCGTCCACCACAAAGATGCTCGAGGCGTCGGTGCCGTTGCTGCAGAAAACGGGAGATACGATAGGCCGTCAGGGGAGCCGGCTGGAGCGCGAGCGGGCCGATCGTGACGAGGTCCAGGATCGCCTCAGCCACTTGGTGAACCAAGTTGCCACGCACGTGTTGCAGCTGCGCGATGCCTAATGTCGTGCCAACGTGACGATGCCGGCCGTCGGGCTAAACCCGTTCGACCACCCGGTCGACTTCAATGAGCTGCGGCTTCCTGACCTGGTCTCCTTCTTCACCTATATCTCCGAGGAGTTGAGCCACCTCCGTGCGATGGTGGGGGCTGAGCTAGACAAGGAGGGGTTGCGGGCTGCCGTCACCGTTGCCGGGCGAATCCTTTCAGGGCTCCGTCACCAGAATCCATTCGTGCCATTGGACGTCGTCTTTGACGAGCTGGCTCCCGTCGACCGGGAGCGGGCTCTGCGGGCGGTTGCACCCTGCATCACCAATGTCGTGCACCTCGAGAAGCAGTGGGACTTCGGTGGTGTTTAGGCGCCCTCTGCATGGGGATGTCCATGTCTCGGCGCAACATGACCGTTGGATCAAACTCAGACGGTGCAGATCAGTCACTGTAGCACAAAGCGTGTGGGTGTGTTTGGTTGCATTCTCATCTCAATATAGTTGTTTCCTCTTCGTGTATTTTTGTCAACCTACTAGTGTGGACTCATGCACCCTTCATGCACTCTGCCAAACACCCAAAAGTGGGTCGAGAAGGGAACTTTTGCTCCCATCCCGTGCACCCTTCATACACCCTGCCTAACACTATTCATGCTTCATATGGTTCATGTTTCGTGGAGTACTGTAGCACCGTACTCTCCGTGCGCTGTGGACCTAGTTCTGTTAACATTGATCTCACCATTCATTCTCGACCGGATAGTCAAAAACGCGGTACTATGTTACATATAGGAGTAGTTGACATGCGCACAACATCATTTGTTATCCTCATATCTTACTACACTAGCAACAAGATTGTGTAGTACTGACGTATGAACCACTGCACATGCCTAGTAGTAGGAGCACTGTGTATGTTCAAGTGGCTGCCGTGTTTCGCACTCCTCCGTCGTAAGAGTGGAAACGCTTGCTGTAATCATTTTTTTCTTCAGAAAAACAGTGGACACGCTCTACCGTGCGGATCCTCCTCCAGCCATGCACTAAATTACTCACTTTCGCCGACGTGTGGGACAGCCAGCACCTGGGTCCACCAGCCATGCACTAAATTACTCTGTAGTAGAGTGACGGTAGACTACCCCGATCGAACCGCCGCAGTAATGCCCAATGAGCCATCAAATCACAAAACCCCCTCCTTTCTAGCAGTAAGTTGGACGGACGAAGCAACCATCATTTCACTCTTCTCTCTCAGCTTCCTCTCTTGAAGAAAACCTCCACTCGCTTCGCTTCTCCCTCATCTCGTTCCACCGTTCACTCTTCTCTCTCAGCTTCCTCTCTTGGATGGACGCCGGAGCACCGGCCGACGTGATGTCTATGGCTCTGGCCAAAACCATCGAGGCTCATGGTACGAAGAAGCACAAGCACCCCGCCGAGACTACCGCACACAAGCTCAAAGCCATCGCCCTGTCCAAGCCCCCCTCTCCGGGATCCCTCATTAAGCAAGTCTAGGTAATGTCTCTTGTTGACGATCTTTTTCTCGATCTTGATCGTGTTTTTTCATCTAACATGCAGTACTAGTACTGGTAGTACAACTTTCTGGGTGATCTTGCATGTGATTTTAGTGTGCCAAATGACGGTTCTAAATTCCTCTTTTGACCAAAACATGCGAGAGGTTGACACTGATTTCTTATAGATTAGTTTCAACTACTCCCTCTGTCCCAAATTTCTTGTCTTAGATTTGTCTAGATACGGATGTATCTAATACTAAAATGTGACTTGATACATCCGTATCTAGACAAATCTAAGACAAGAATTTTGGGACGGAGGGAGTACTTCATGAACATCAATGCTACCTTTTAAGAGGGTATATTTGCCTTAGTAACTTGTGTTATGGATATTGCATGTAATCCCTCTGCTCTCATGCCTTTGAAGACATGTTCTAGTGTCTTTGTTCACTCATTTCTGTGCGTATATGTAGTCATATATGGAGTATAATATCGAAAATCATCTTATATTTCTGAACGGAGGTAGTAATAAAATATGGTTTCTGTTTGAATTAGAACCAGGTCCGCGGTGGAGATGAAGTTCTCAAAGTCATGCCGTGTGAACTGGATGACCTGATGATGAGTTCTACTGCTGAACTATCCAGCTGCTGTGTCCTTGTCGCCACGTGTCCTGAACTAGTGTTTTCCTGTAGCATTGTTGTCAGGCGTGTTCTCGAGGCTGTACTTGACCACAACAATTTCCTGGTTGTGCCTTCGATTACGAAGGGTGTGGTTCTTGTAAAGCTTCCCAACAAATCTGATGCGGCCTGTCTTCATCATCATGTTTATGAGTGGAAAGACCACTCTGTTAGGGTCTCCAAGGTTGACAAGATGGTGATGGTGCATGTAGACATCTCACACGAAGTCCATGGCCTAGTCAGTTATGCGGGGTTCATCCCGTAGGTCGGTGGCAAGAAATAGTCTGCAGAGTTTAGTTAGTGCAACTTTGCTTGTCTGTAGTAAGTACTATTGTTCAGTACTTGATTTGTGTTTGTGAACCCTGTATTGTTTATTAGTACTGCCGCTTTTGGTGTGTGAACGGTCTATGTTAATGTCTGTCCACTCAATTCAGTCTGTATATTTTGAAGTATCCAGATCATATTTTTTGTGAGGACGGTTTATCAATTATGGTTACACTCCAATATCTGTATGCATTGCAGGGTTTATCGCACCCACCAGGATTTCCAGTCCCATGGATGTTAGGTCCACACGATTTGTCACGACCTTTGGACTGTCCTGCTTGTGGGAGTAGGCGGGGCCCCTGCATGCCACGCGTAGTTGGACGATCAATCTTCTGTTTAGTACTTCAACATAGTGATTTCCTGGTAAGGATTCACTCGTGTCACATCAAGTAAATCTTATTGATTTACTGTCTAAATCTTATTGATTTAATGTCATGTTTTGTTTCTTTTCCTGCAATTTTACGATGCAGGTTTTGCCATGTGACATTCATCACAGAATAAACCGTTTGGTTTGCTCTAGATGGCTATTTTTGCAGGTTTCACTTCTTATGTCGTGTCAGTAACGAAGGCACTGTCCATCACTTATATTACTGGAAAAAATTGGATCAGTCTGTTGTCTGAGTACAAGCTGAATCCCTATGACGAACTGTAGTTTGGTTTAACAAAAATGCCACAATTATTCCTTCTCACGTTTAAAAGAAATGAAGAAAAAAACTGGATCACGGTCACGGATCCTAGTCAAGTTAGAAAGCTGATCATAGCAGACCAGACACGATCGCCGCTGTCTCGCACAGATCGAGCACCGGCAGTTGCTCTAGCACTGACAGCGACAGCAGCTCAGTCTGATCCAGCTGAGGATTGGGCATCGACCGTGTCAGCGGATCAGTCTGATCTACCGGAGGATCGGGCATCAACACCGGCACCTGCTCCGACACCGGCACCAGCTCTATAAGGAGCACCATCTCCGGCAGCAGCGGCGGCTTCAGCACCTGCACCAACACTTGCACTTGCATCTGCTCCGGCCCGTGCAGTTGCACCGGCAACAGACTGGGCTGCAGTTCGCACTTCATATACCAAAGTCCTTACAAAAACCGACATGTCCACCTTCTTGGTAAGCATTGGCCGCCCAAGTGCTTCGTTCTTTTTTCTTTCCATGTTGTTTCACATGATTCACTGTGTTGATCTAACTGTTTGGGTATGTCTTCTTGTTTGCAAACAGAGAATTCCTAGAGCAACGAGGGAGTCGTTCAACAATCCGGGCGACCGCGGCCAAGTTTCTCTTACCATGCGCAGCCTTGGTGTCAATGAACCTGCTCAATATACCGTAAGTACAAAGGATGGTCGCATGATGATTGATGCTAAAGGATGGTCAAGGTTCAAATCTAAATCATATCTTGCAGTAGGGGATGATGTGAAAATCGAACTTTCTCGGCAAGGAGAGCTGGTCCAAATCAACTTTGAAATTCTTCAGTAGCAGCACGCAACTGCCGAACTGATCTATCCTCCGAGAGATTTTGATGTAATAATCTGGCATGGTGAAACAAGTGTCCTGTGTGTATAAGTAGTACGCCAGTATTATTTATCACATGGTATATCGTTCATAGAATTGCAACTCTGATTGCTGGTTAGGAACTGTAGTTCGATTTCATTCCAACAGCTGCCGTGCTTTATTCAATTTTGTGTATTCGCCTTGTGACAGCATCTAAAACCAGCGCCGTACCGACCGCTTGCAATATGAAAAGCGCTGAGGTAGAACACATGGGCCCCCAAACATGCAGGGTCGGCCTGCGGCCCAAAGTCCAGAACCGTTAGCCTATCTGAGTATTATATTCTCAGCTGAACCCCCATAAAAAAAGCTGAACCCCCATAATGCCCGTGCGTTGCAGAGGGAGTATATTTCTCGGCAAGGTGAGCCTGTGATATAAAAGATTTGTATATTTCTTTACAGAGGGAGTATCTCTCTGTCAAAAAATATATTTATGTGTAACTAGTTACTCCTGTCTTTCTACTTCCTTTCGCTGATATGTGGGGCAACCGGCAACGGGGTCCACGTGCCATATGCACAAATTAGAGTGCACAACTTCACGGTAGACACACCCCGGTCGTAGCGCCGCAGTAATGCCCAATGAGCCGTCAAATCACAACCCCCCCTTTCCAGCTTTAGCAGTAAGCTGGACGGACGAAGCGGCAATATTTCACTAGGCTTGAATCCCCTTCTCCCTCGTCTGCTTGTTCAGAGAAAACCCCCTCTCGGCGATTTCATAGGGTTTTCTCATGGAGAACCAGGTACGAATTCTTCATCCATCCCCGATAAATCCAAGTCCCTTGGTCGCAGGTAATCCTACGATGGCAGCCGCCGCCGTTGATGCATATTTCTTCCTACTGAATCTAGTGTGTTTCATTTGCAGTGCCCAAAGTGCGAGTACCCTACAGGTTTCTGCGCCCTCGGCGAGACGCCACACTTGTTCCTTCTCATCCTAACATAGCATTTTGAAACGCGCACAGTATGTTCCTAGAATCCTCTTTTCTATCCGGGAGGGTGGGTTTTTTTAACATGATGTGTTCTCATATTATTTTTCCTGCAGTGTATTATTTGCTCTGCTAGAACACATGTACTCAAGATGCTCGGCCTTGCCATAACTGAATACACTAGTTTAATGGTCACAGTGAAGACAAGCCATGGATATAAGTTCCGAGTTGGGTTCATGAACCAAGAAGATCGCTGCTTTTTTTATGGCCGAACTTGGATAAACTTTCTCAAGTGTTACAGACTAAAAGTTGGCGCACGAATGTTGATGGAAATAGCAGAACCTGGTCTCATCTTCAGTACGATCTTCCACCCCGACGTCGTTCCAATTGTTCATCCATGTTAGTTTTGTATCTGGTTCTTGCTTGTTGCCTCGATTACTTCTTAATCCACCTATTCTGTCTAACTAATCACAATTTAACTTTAGAAGTAGCAACGAATCTCTCACGAAGATGCTACTTCTAACTAATATTTTCTTATAATTGGTGGCATGTGTAGGTTTTTTCAGAGTTAAGCAGTCTTCTCGTTTGTTACTCTGTAATAACTCGGCTGTTACTAATGGCACTAAAGTTGACTGGATCGACATCCACAAGTTCCTACACTTTATTGATCGTCTTGAGGTCCTTGTGGGGCGTTTCAATGGTGGAAGGCCACGTGGGATATGTGTGCCACTGCTGCACTCGTTGAACAGGTCCAACTGTGTCGAGAAACTTATGGTACGTGCTGTTTTCTGTTATATATGTTGTTCATAAACTATTGCTTATACACAGTTTTACAGCTGTGATCTTCTTGAAACAGGAACTGCCGAGTTCTATTGTTCCTATACAGATGCCTGACCATGGTCGGGTCAGACTTGCGCTTGGTCACAACATGATGTTTATGTCGACCTACTCAATTCCCCTTGGAGGTGAAAAGATACTTATTCATGGGTGGTCTCAAATAATGAAGGCCCGTCCATCTTGGAGAATAGGACAGAAGATTATGCTCATGCTTTTCCATGGCTCTAAAGTGAATATCCTGTTTATTGACCACGTTGCTTTCAGCTTTGGTTGTTAAGTGCCCCTGCTGGTTTCAGTTAAGGTTGTTAAGTACTCCTGCTGCTTTTACAGTCTGTCATGTTTCTTCAGTCCTGTTTTCCTCCAGCCGCCAAAACCAAACCAGCGCCGGCGGGGCCGCCTGCTTCCGGCTCCCACGGCTGGCTGCGCCTCAGCGCACGCATCGCTGCCCCACCGTCTCCTAAATCGTTAACGCCGACGTCCTCTGCGCGCTTTGGTGCGCTTGCCGCGGCGCCGCCCTCTCGCTTTGTCAACATGGTCAACAAACAACAGGAATCGGCAGAAGTACGTGGAGAGGATGACAGTAGGGGCCCACCATGTCAGCGTATGGAAAAATAAAATGCTTCCTCCTAGTGTTTTCCTGACATCTGGGACCCACGACATTGTGAGCGTATATAGTCAATAGACAAGAGAACAGCACAAGATCGACTGACACCTAGGACGTAGCTACTCGAGCAGTATTTTTTTGTTTGGTATTGTTGAGACGGAGCAGGGTTTGAACTGGGTTGTGGCCCGTCTAGCCCAGGCTTATATTTTATGTTCACCATGTGACCAGCCCAACTATTTTTTCTTTGTGAAAATGAGCCCAGTTTATTTTTTCTGAAGAATACCCAATCCAGGCCTACTTATTTTTCTACGCCCTGATGGGCTGCAACTCTTTCAAGACGCCTGCAAATCTTGAAAGTAATATGAAATGGGTTGTAAATATAAAAACAGATGACAAATTGGCAATTACTTTATAATTTCTGAATTTTTTCACATTTTCAGATTCCTATTTCACTGGGCATTAACCTAATTTAAATATATCTTCAAAGTACTTTAAATCTGGCTCGACATTTCGGTATTAAAAATAGTTTGGAACCCACAGAAATATGCGAAATTGGCCCTGACCAACCAAAAAAACGACTGCAATAAATTGCATAAGAAGTTGCCATGAGCTATATATAAATTATTAAAAAAAAGAGGGAGTGGTCTGACTTGTGGGCCTGTTTAGTTGACGCGTATGCAAGATTTTTTTAGTTATTATATACGTCAACAAACGATTCTAGCAGACGTAACCGTTGGATGTCAATCCAACGGCCATCGTGTTTCTTCAATCTCTGATCTTCTTGCTCCAGCCGCCAAAGCAGCGCCGGCGGGACCGCCTACTCCTGCCTCCCGTGGCCGGCTGTGCTGCCGCGCAGGCCTCAGCGCCCCCTACTACTCCCACTGCTGGCCAGGGCATCCCTCTACTCACCCACACCCCCTGTTATTTTGCGGCGACGGCAGACTCACACCGCAGCCGAACCGGTGAACCCTCGTACTCCTCTCCGCGCGGGCTTCCACTGCCGCGTCTTCCCCGGCTCCGTGTCGTCCCCTTCCTAGGCCTCGCCGTCGTCCACCGCCGTAGTGCTCTCGGCGCGGCGTGGTCAATGTGTTCAACGACCGACTTCCATCGGAAGAGTACTGTACGTGGAGAGACTGACAGCTGGGTCCAGGGCAGCCGCAAGGAAGTGCCTCCTTATTACGCGGAAAATAATTATTCCTCCACCTAACAGCAGGGACCCACCAGACGGGCCACCAGTATTTCGTGAAAAAAAATGTTTCCCCCTGACTGCTGGGACCCACAGGACGGGCCACCGTATTTCGCGAAAAAAACGTTCCCCCTGCTGTCAGCTCAGACCCACCGGAAGTGCCTCCTTATTACGCACAAAAAAACGAATACCCCCTGCTAGCTGGGACCCACCTTGGTGGGAGGCTGACTTGTGGGCCTAATAAGTTGACTGGGACGGAGGCCTTTGTCAACTTTAGTCAATATATGAACGATTCTAGCTCCAGTGACCGTATGATGTCCATCCAACGGCCGTAGTGCTTCTTCAACCTCTGGTCTTCTTGCTCCAGCCGCTCAAAGCAGCGCCGGTCGTGCCGCCTGCTCCTGCCGCCCGTGGCCGGCTGTGATGCCGCGGAGGCCTCACCGCCCCTACTACTCCCACCGCTGGCCAGGCCATCCCTCTACGCACCCACACCCCCTGTTATTCTGCAGCGACGGCAGCCTCACACCGCAGCCGAACGAGTGAACCCTCATACTCCTCTACGCGTGGGCATCCACTGCCGCGTCTTCCTCGGCTCCATGTCGTCCCCTTCCTAGGCCTCGCCGTCGTTGACCGCACTAGTGCTCTCGGCGCGGTGTGGTCAACATGGTCAAGGAATGGCTTCCATCGGACGTGGACTGTACGTGGAGAGGCTGACAGCTGGGTCCACGGCCGCAGCAAGGAAGTGCCTCCTTACTACGCGCAAAATAATTATTCCTCCACCTGACAGCGGGGACCCACCGGACGGGCCATCGTATTTCGCGAAAAAAAGTTTCTCCCTGACTGCTGGGACCCACCAGCTACATCTTCGCACGCAAGGAAGTCCATCCGAAAAAAACGATTCGCCCCCCTGACTGCTGGGACCCACCAGCTACATCTTCGCACGCAAGGAAGTGCGTCCGGGCAAAAAAAACAAAACGATTCCCCCCCTGACTGCTGGGACCCAGCAGCTACACCTTCGCACGCAAGGAAGTGCGTCCGGGCAAAAAAAACGATTCGCCCCCCTGACTGCCGGGACCCACCAGCTACATCTTCGCAGGCAAGGAAGTGCCTGACAGTCGGGACCCACCTGGTCGAAGCGTACGTAGCGTTGTCATTCTAGTCGCGAACGTGTACGTACATATATACTGGTCGATGTAGAGGCGCGCACGTGTCGTAGTAGAGGCGCGTACGTGTCGTAGTAGAGGCGCGCACGTAGCATGTACACGTACGTACAGCGGCCAGGGTGCAAGAAAGAAAATACGGCCACGTACATACATACGGGCAGGGTCTCGAACACCTACTCGCGCATACGTACGGCCAGGGCTCGTGTACATGTCTGGGTCAGAACGGAGAAACACCGTCGTCGTCGTGTTCATGGGGAGGCAACGGAATGCGTCGTGTTGATGGGGAGGCAACGGAATGCGTCGTATTCATCGGGAGGCAACGGAACGCGTGGGAGCCGACCGGCTGGGTCGGAACGGAATGCGTGGTCGTGTTCATCGGGAGGGCTTGGACGGAACAGGCGATGGAAACGAGGCCTGGCGTACCGCAAAACGGAGGAAACGACCTTGTGTTCGACCGGCCATGTTCGAAACGGGATCCTGTTCATCGGGAGGGGTCTGGCGTACCGCAAAACAGAGGAAACGGACCTCCTATGGTCGAAACGGGGGTCCTGTTGATCGGGAGGGGTGTGGCGTACCGCAAAACAAAGGAAATGGACTTGTGTTGGAGCGCTATGGTCGAAACGGGGGTCCTGTTGATCGGGAGGGGTGTGGCGTACCGCAAAACGGGACTCCACGGGATACTGTTCATCTCCACCGTCGACCTCCTCCAGCCTCCACGGGCTACCGTCGACCTCCTCCAGCCTCCACGGGCTCCAGTTCATCCAGCCTCCACCGCGCGCTACTCCACCGGGTACTGTTCAACCACCCCTCCACCGTCTACTGTTCATCCAGCCCTCCACACCACGGGGTCCTGTTCAACCACCCCTCCACGGGCACCCCTCCACCGTCTACTGTTCATCCAGCCCTCCACACCACGGGGTCCTGTTCAACCACCCCTCCACGGGCACCCCTCCACCGTCTACTGTTCATCCAGCCCTCCACACCACGGGGTCCTATTCATCCAGAGGCAACGCCACCGCTCACTGTTCATCCACCCCCCCCCCCCCCGCAACACTCACTGTTCATCCAATCGATCAGCTTCAGTTAGCAGCAGTAGCGAAGGAATCGCTCGATCGGGTTCAGTTAACAGCCATCGATCAATCGCTCGGGTTCAGTAACGCGTAGCCTGCAGTGCAATCGCTCGGGTTCAGTTAGAGCCCAACGCCTCGCCGGGTTCAGTTAGAGCCAACGCCTCGCACACACGCGCATACGTGTACGAGAGAAACGCGCATCGCTCGGCCCCCGACCTCCCACCGTAACTGGGAACTCCCCGAAATTTTCCTCCCCCTCGCTTCTACCACGGTATTTTCCGTCATGGACGGCCCAAAGAATGTCATGCAGCTGCGTCTCCGGCACGCCCAGGACGAAAAGCCCATTTTCTATCATGATTTTTTGTCATAGAAGTAGGAGCCCACCACATCTATGATGATACCGGGTTTTGTCACAATTATCGTCATAGAAGTGTCATATGTATGACAGAAAAAATTTCGTTCGGCCCAAAATGTCACGGATGTGTCTCTTTTTTTGTAGTGTATCTCTGGGCCCTCTCGGTAATGCACATCACTATAAGCCTAGCAAGCAATGTGACTAATGAGTTAGTTGCGGGATGATGCATTACGGAACGAGTAAAGAGACTTGCGGGTAACGAGATTGAGCTAGGTATAAGGATACTGACGATCGAATCTCAGGAAAGTAACATACCGATGACAAAGGGAATAACGTATGTTGTTATGCGTTTGACCGATAAAGATCTTCGTAGAATATGTTGGAACCAATCTGAGCATCCAGGTTCCGCTATTGGTTAATGACCGGAGACGTGTCTCGGTCATGTCTACATAGTTCTCGAACCCGTAGGGTCCGCACGCTTAACGTTCGGTGATGATCGATATTATGAGTTTATGTGATTTGATGTACCTAAGGTAGTTCGGAGTCCCGGATGTGATCACGGACATGATGAGGAGTCTCGAAATGGTCGAGACGTAAAGATTGATATATTGGATGGATATATTCAGACACCAGAAGTGTTTCGGGTGGTTTCGGAGAAAACCGGAGTGCCGGAGGGGTTACCGGAACCCCCCGGGGAAGTATTGGGCCTTAATGGGCCTGAGGGGAGAGAGAGGGCAGCAGCCCAGGAGGTGGCGCCCCCCCTCCCATGAGGAGTCCGAATTGGACTAGGGGAAGGGGGCGCGGCCCCTCTGTCCCTCTCCCTCTCCCTCTCTTTCCTTTCCCCTTCCCTCTTCCTAGTTGGACTAGGAAAGGGGAGTCCTACTCCTACTATGAGGAGGACTCCCCCCTCCTTGGCGCCCCCCAAGGGCTGGCCGGCCTCCCCCCTTGCTCCTTTATATATGGGGGCGGGGGGCACCCTAGAACACACAAGTTGATCATTGACCTCTCTTAGCCGTGTGCGGTGCCCCCCTCCACCATAATCCACCTTGGTCATATCGTAGCGGTGCTTAGGCGAAGCCCTGCGTCGGTAAACTTCATCATCACCGTCATCACACCGTCGTGCTGACGAAGCTCTCCCTCGAAGCTCTACTGGATCGTGAGTTCGTGAGACGTCGCCGAGCTGGACGTGTGCAGTCCGCGGAGGTGCCGCAACTTCGGTGTTGGGATCGGTCGATCGTGAAGACGTACGACTACATCAACCGCGTTGTCATAACGCTTCCTCTTACGGTCTATGAGGGTACGTACACGACACTCTCCCCTCTCGTTGCTATGCATCACCATGATCTTGCGTGTGCGTAGGATTTTTTTTGAAATTACTACGTTCCCCAACAGTGCGCGCACTCCACCCTCATGGACGTCTCGTGTCCTTCGCGGACTACTTCTTATTTTCCTATTTTCATTAATATTCCAAAACAGAGAAAAATTGCCAATATAAGTGTTTTGGGGTCGGTTTACTTACCGTACCATATACCTATACCTTTTCGGAGTCTGAAACATTCTGGAAGGTGTTCAACATTATGGGATTACGTGAGATATAATGTTTGATTCTTTGACCGTTCACCACCTTTGGATTTGTGCCTTCGAAGTTGTTGATTTTTATGGCACTAGAATGATTGACCTCCTCGATAACGTAAGGACCTTCCCATTTAGAGAGGAGTTTACCTGCAAAAAATCTTAAACGAGAGTTGTATAGCAAAACATAGTCACCTACATTAAACTCACGCTTTTGTATCCTTTTGTCATGCCATCTTTTAACCTTTTCTTTAAACAGTTTGGCATTCTCATAGGCCTGTGTTCTCCACTCATCAAATGGGCTAATGCCAAATAGTCTCTTCTCACCGGCAAGTTTGAAATCATAATTGAGCTCTTTAATGGCCCAATATGCCTTATGTTCTAGTTCGAGAGGTAAGTGACATGTTTTTCTATAAACCATTTTATACGGAGACATACCCATAGGATTTTTATACGCAGTTCTATAGGCCCATAATGCATCATCAAGTTTCTTGGACCAATTCTTTCTAGATCTATTAACAGTCTTTTACAAAATTAATTTAATCTCCCTATTACTTAGTTCTACTTGACCACTAGATTGTGGATGATATGGAGATGCAATTCTATGATTGACATCATACTTAGCAAGCATTTTATGAAAGGCACCATGAATAAAGTGTGAACCACCATTAGTCATTAAATATCTAGGGACTCCAAACCTCAGAAAAATAACTTCCTTAAGCATCTTAATAGAGGTGTTATGATCAACACTACTAGTTAGAATAGCTTCTACCCACTTAGTAACGTAATCAACAACAATATGTGTATAGCCATTAGAGGTAGGAAATGGTCCCATATAATCAAAGCCCCAAACATCAAATGGTTCAATAACAAGTGAATAGTTCATAGGCATTTCTTGACCTCTACTAATATTACCAATTCTTTGACAGCAAGACAAGACAAACTTACGGGCATCTTTGAAGAGAGTAGGCCAATAAAAACCGGATTGCAATACCTTATGTGCAGTTCTATCTCCAGCGTGGTGTCCTCCATAAGCCTCGGAGTTGCACTTGCGTAGAATCTGTTCCTGTTCATGCTCAGGTACACAACGTCTAATAACACCATCTACTCCTTCTTTATAAAGATGTGGGTCATCCCAGAAGTAATGTCTTAAATTATAGAAAAACTTTTTCTTTTGCTGGTATGTGAAACTAGGTGGTATAAATTTAGCAACAATGTAATTAGCATAATCAGCATACCCTGGAGCAATACAAGAAGCATTTATGATAGCTAATTGTTCACCTGGAAAGCTATCATCAATAGGTAATGGGTCATCAAGAACATTCTCTAACCTAGATAAGTTATCTGCAACGGGTTTCTCAGCGCCCTTTCTATCAATAATATGCAAATCAAATTCTTGTAGCAAGAGAACCCATCTAATTAATAAGTCTAGGTTTAGCATCTTTCTTTTCCATAAGATATTTAATAGCTGTATGATCAGTGTGAACAGTTACTTTAGAATCAACAATGTAAGGTCAGAACTTATCACAAGCAAATACAACTGCTAAAAATTCTTTTTCAGTAGTAGCATAATTTCTCTGGGCACTGTCTAGAGTTTTACTGGCATATTGAATAACATTTAATTTCTTATCAACTCTTTATCCTAGAACAACACCTATAGCATAATCACTAGCATCACACATAATTTCAGAGGGTAAATTCCAATCAGGTGGCTGAACTATAGGTGCAGAAATGAAGGCTTTCTTAAGTATTTCAAATGCTTCTACACAATCATCATCAAAGATAAAAGGAACATATTTTTGTAAGAGATTGGTGAGAGGCCTAGAAATTTTTGAGAAGTCTTTAATGAACCTCCTATAAAAACCGGCATGACCAAGGAAACTTCTTATACCTTTAATGTCCTTAGGACACGACATCTTTTTAATAGCATCAACTTTAGCTTTATCGACTTCAATACCTCTTTCAGAAATTTTGTGCCCCAGGACAATACCTTCGTTAACCATAAAGTGGCACTTCTCCCAATTCAAGACAAGATTAGTTTCTTCACATCTCTACAAAACTCGACCAAGGTTGCTCAAGCAATCATCCAAAGAAGTTCCATATACGGAGAAATCATCCATGAAAACCTCAACAATCTTTTCACAAAAATCAGAGAATATAGCCATCATGCATCTTTGAAAGGTAGCAGGTGCATTGCATAAACCAAAAGGCATACGTCTATAAGCAAAGGTACCGAAAGGACAAGTAAAGGTGGTCTTTTCTTGATCCACTTTTGACACAGGTATTTGAGAGAAACCAGAATAACCATCTAGAAAGCAAAAATGTGTATGTTTGGATAGTATTTCTAGCATTTGATCAATAAAAGGTAAAGGGTAATGATCCTTTTTAGTAGATTTATTTAGTTTGCGGAAATCAATTACCATTCTATAACCTGTAACGATTCTTTGTGGGATCAATTCATCTTTATCATTAGGGACAACAGTAATGCCTCCCTTCTTAGGGACACAATGGACAGGACTTACCCACTGACTATCAGCAACGGGATAAATTATACCTGCCTCCAGAAGCTTTAGTATTTCTTTTCTTACCACTTCTTTCATCTTAGGATTTAACCGTCGTTGGTGATTAACAACCGGTTTAGCGTCTATCTCCAATTTTATTTTGTGCTAACATAGAGTAGGACTAATGCCCTTAAGATCATCAAGAGTATATCCAATAGCAGCACGGTGCTTCTTCAGAGTTTTCAATAATTTCTTTTCCTCATGCTCTGAAAGGTTAGCACTAATAATAACATGATATATCTTTTTCTCATCAAGATAAGCATATTTAAGAGTATCAGGTAATGGTTTAAGCTCAAACACGGGATCACCCTTGGGTGGAGGAGGATCCCCTAGGATTTCAACAGGCAAG
Source organism: Triticum aestivum (assembly GCF_018294505.1). Classification (NCBI taxonomy): domain Eukaryota; kingdom Viridiplantae; phylum Streptophyta; class Magnoliopsida; order Poales; family Poaceae; genus Triticum; species Triticum aestivum. The sequence continues at coordinate 360,116,418 of NC_057808.1, forward strand.
TTGTGTTTCAAAATAGGTCCCTGTTTAAAGAATACTTCATCTATTTCCCTTCTTTCATTCATAAACATATCATTTTCATGGTCGAGCAAATATTGTTCTAAAGGATCATTGGGAGGCACGGTAATAGAAGCAAGACAAATAATTTCATCTTTACTAGGCCATTCTTTATCATGGGGTTGTCTACGAAATTTAGCAAAATTAAACTCATGAGACATATCCCCCAAACCAATCGTAACAACATCCTTTTTGCAGTCTATCCTAGCATTAACAGTATTCAAGAAGGGTCTACCAAATATAATGGGACAAAAGTTATCTTGTGGGGAACCAAGAACAAGAAAATCAGCAGGATATTTAACTTTCCCACACAAGACTTCAACATCTCTGACAATCCCAACTGGTGAAATAGTGTCTCTATTGGCAAGCTTAATTGTAACATCAATTTCCTCTATCTCAGCAGGTGCAATATCATGCATAATTTCTTTCTATAAGGAATGAGGTATTGCACTTGCACTAGCACCCATATCACACCAGCCATGATAACAATGATCTCCTATTTTAATAGAAATAACAGGCATGCATACAACAGGTCTATGTTTATTTTTAGTATCAGGTCTAGCAATTCTAGCAGCTTCATCACAGAAGTAAATAACATGCCCATCAATATTATCGGCCAAGAGATTTTTAACCATAGCAATACTAGGTTCAACTTTAATTTGCTCAGCGGGTGTAGGTGTTCTAGTGTTACTCTTACAAACCACAGTTGAAGCTTTAGCATGATCCTTTATTCTAACAGGGAAAGGTGGTTTCTCAATATAAGAAGTAGGAACAACGGGATCAACATTATAAGTGATAGTCTTTTCTTCAACTTTAATAGGTGCAACTACTTTTACTTCAATGGGAGGATTATATTTAAACCACTTCTCCTTAGGGAGATCAACATGAGTGGCAAAGGATTCACAGAAAGAAGCTACTACCTCAGAGTCAAGTCCATATTTAGTGCTAAATTCACGGAAAACATCGGTATCCACAAAGATTTAACACAATCAAACTTAGGTGTTATACCTAACTCCTTACCTTCGTCGAGATCCCAATCTTCGGAGTTGCGTTTAATTCTTTCCAATAAATCCCATTTGAATTTAATAGTCTTCATCATAAAAGAACCAGTACAAGAAGTATCGAGCATGGAGCTATTATTGAGAGAAAGCCGAGCATAAATTTTTTGAATAATAATTTCTCTTGAGAGCTCATGATTGGGGCATGAATATAACATTGACTTAAGCCTCTCCCACGCTTGAGCGATGGTTTATCCTTCACGAGGCCAAAAATTATATATATAATTACGATCATGATGAACCAGATGCATAGGATAAAACTTCTGATGAAATTCCAATTTCAATCGGTTGTAGTTCATGATCCCATATCATCACATAGCCTAAACCATGTCAATGCCTTTCCCTTCAAAGATAAAGGGAAGACCTTCTTCTTGATAACATCCTCGGGCATACCCGCAAGCTTAACTAATCCACAAACTTCATCCACATAGATTAGGTGCAAATCGGGATGCAATGTTCCATCTCCTGTAAAAGGATTAGCTAGCAGTTTCTCTATCATACCCGAAGGAATTTCAAAGTAAACATTTTCAGTAGGTTCAGTAGGTTGAGGAGCAACTCTTTGCTCTACTAGTCGGGGTGAAGATACCCCGAACAAGCCCCTCAAAGGATTACTTTCCATAGTAACAAGTGACAGTAAATTTCAACCAAATTACACCTACCAAAGGCGCTTCACTCCCCGGCAACGGCGCCAGAAAAGAGTCTTGATGACCCACAAGTGTAGGGGATCTATCGTAGTCCTTTTGATAAGTAAGAGTGTCGAACCCAACGAGGAGCAGAAGGAAATGACAAGCAGTTTTCAGTAAGGTATTCTCAGCAAGCACTGAAATTATCGGTAACAGATAGTTTTGTGATAAGGGAATTTGTAACGGGCAACAAGTAATGAAAGTAAATAAGGTGCAGCAAGATGGCCCAATCCTTTATGCAGCAAAGGACAAGCCTGGACAAACTCTTATATGAAGGAAAATGCTCCCGAGGACACATGGGAATTATCGTCAAGTAATGATTCGCGTTCGTTACTTTGATAATTTGATATGTGGGTGGACCGGTGCTTGGGTACTGCCCTTCCTTAGACAAGCATCCCACTTATGATTAACCCTATTGCAAGCACCCGCAACTACAAAAGAAGTATTAAGGTAAACCTAACCATAGCATGAAACATATGGATCCAAATCAGCCCCTTACGAAGCAACACATAAACTAGGGTTTAGGCTTCTGTCACTCTAGCAACCCGTCATCTACTTATTACTTCCCAATGCATTCCTCTAGGCCCAAAAAATGGTGAAGTGTCATGTAGTCGACGTTCACATAACACCACTAGAGGAAAGACAACATACATCTCATCAAAATATCGAACGAGTACCAAATTCACATGACTACTTATAGCAAGACTTCTCCCATGTCCTCAGGAACAAATGTAACTACTCACAAATCATATTCATGTTCATAATCAGAGAGGTATTAATATGCATAAAGGATCTGAACATATGATCTTCCACCAAGTAAACCAACTAGCATCAACTACAAAGAGTAATCAACACTACTAGCAACCCACAGGTACCAATCTGAGGTTTTGGGACAAAGATTGGATACAAGAGATGAGCTAGGGTTTTAGAGGAGATGGTGCTGGTGAAGATGTTGATGGAGATTGACCCCCTCCCGCTGAGAGGATCGATGGTGATGACGATGGTGATGATTTTCCCCTCACGGAGGGATGTTTCCCCGGCAGAACAGCTCTGCCGGAGCCCTAGATTGGTTATGGTTCCGCCTCGTGGTGGCGGTGTTTCGTCCCGAAAGCTTTTTCCTGACTTTTTCTCGGACGAAAGACTTCATATAGCAGAAGATGGGCACCGGAGGCCTACTAGGGGGCCCACAAGACAGGGGGTGCGCCCCCCACCCTCGTGGCCAGGGTGTGGGCCCCCTCTGGTTAGTTCTTTCGCCAATATTTTTTATTAATTCCAAAACGTGCCTCCATGAGTTTCAGGAGTTTCGGAGTTGTGCAGAATAGGTCTCTAATATTTGCTCCTTTTCCAGCCCATAATTCCAGCTGCCGGCATTCCCCCTCTTCATGCAAACCTTGTAAAATAAGAGAGAATAGGCATAAGTATTGTGACATAATGTGTAACAACAGCCCATAATGCAATAATTATCGGTATAAAAGCATGATGCAAAATGGACGTATCACGGGCCGCCGGATCAGCCCAGGAACCCCAAAGAGAAGCGCAAGGCCCAAAACAGGGCCCACCTGTCCACCTCCCTCTGGGCCGGCCCAACACGCTAGCCCTAGTCGGCCCACGTGAAGACACAGCCCGGTTTCGACCCGACCACGGAGCAGAGCCCTCCCGCGGCGCCGCCGGAGCCGCCTCCGCCGCCGGCGCGGCCGCCCCGGACCCCGCACTGGCCCCAGCAGAGCTACCAGGCTCCGCCAGGACCAGGCGGCGGTCTGAGATAGCAGGCGCAACACCCATACGAGCAGCCGGCCAAGATAGGGGCGGGCGAACTCCGAGGAGTGCCACCGGCGAATGCGACGAACAAGGACAGCCGGAGGAGCGGCGGGGATGGGCGCGCGCCGGGCGGGCCGCCACCCAGAAGTCAGTGAGGACCGGTGGCGCCAGCTTGACAGGAAGCTCGACTGGGCCGGCAGCCGCATCCTCCTCATCCGCAAGGTCTGCCCAGGAGAACGGCAAGGGAGAGAGGGAAAGGGACGACCCGGGGGGCACAGCCACCCCAGCGCGAGGCACGGCCACACGCGCCGACCCGCCGGCCGCCGTGGCAGCGCCGGCGAGGTCAGTCATGGGTGGCCCGACGGCGGATTTCGAATCCCCAACGGTCACCTCACGCGTCGCTCCAGACAACATGAGCAAAGGCCACCGACTCAACTCCTAGCGGTGGGTTAAAAGCGTCGGCGAAAACCATTTTTAACTCACTGGCTTACTGCCAATTTACTTCGATTAAGCCCAAGCTTTTGGAAAGTTTATTTTATGCATAATAAACTATTGTACAGGAATGGTAAAATAAAATAGGTGAAAGGGGGTCCAGAAGGACTCGAAGCTGCATTAATAAAGACAGGTAGGTACACACCAAGTTATATCAGGACCCAAACTAAAAGAAAATAGTAAACTGGCGCATCACTATTTTACAAAGAGGACCCTAGAAAAGTGATGGAAAACGCAATTGGGTCCATTGATTGTTCTCAGTGGACACAACCTCATCATTACCGCATCACTTGTGATGACAAGATCTCCGAGAGACTGAGACTACATCCCACAGACTCCATGAAGAAGCAACATTGCCTCCCTTTTGGCTCCATGGCCTGTAGGTAGAAGAATGGTCGCCATTCGGGCAACAGATATGTGCCGAGGTAAGTCGATTCTTTTGTCATGATTTCTGCTTGTTTTTACTTGTATTGTTTTGGGATTTTCGATTTGCCCCTGTTTGTGGTAAGTCATTTATTTCTTAAGCTAAATTTTTGACACAAACCTGTGTGAGGTAAGTCGATGTCTTCTTAGGCTCATTTTTTGACTGTTTGGGGCAAGTAGTTTTTTCTATTGGGCTCGAAGCCCTTACAAATTGCCTTTTTCTTTGTATGTGTTTTTTACCTTTTGTTTTTATTTTAAACTTTACCTCGATTTTTATTCTACATGGATATTTGTTGCATATTGGATGAGTGGAAATGTATACACCCAAGTACTATACAGTATGTGTGTAAATGACACTAGAATGTGAAAATGACAGCATTATATGCTTACTCCTTGCTTATTTAAAAAGTGCAGTTTATGTGCAAATTTGTGTGCATGTTTCTTTAAAAAAATCTTTCTGCTTAAAAGTTTATACCAAATGCTAATATTTCATGCTCCCTTACAATAATTCATTGTTTTGATTTTGTTTTAGTTTTTACTTTATTTTCTTATTTCTTTAAGAGTAATACCAATGTCACTAATTCATTCCTTCTTATAAAACTTTTTTAAAAGAAATTCCACTATTTTTTTCATATGATAAAAAACACAATTTCTTCGTAAAATATGTGCAAATTTAACCATTATTTATTTATTTTATATTTTCTTCTTAATGGGAATAACACCACTAGTAATTCATTCTTCCTTAGAAAACCTTTTTTTTCATTTTCTTTCTTCTTTAATGGTGATAACAATGGCACTCATTCATTCCTTTGATGAAACTTTCTTTTGCAAAAAGTCCACTATTATATGTTTATTATTGTATATTATAAAAAGTGCAATTTTGTATGTATGTTGTGTCCAAATTGACAATGTTTGTTTTAGAATTTGTTTTCAGTTTCTTTCTTCTTAAGAGTTATACCAAAATGTAATTATTTCTTTCTTAGAAAAACTTATTATTTTGATTTTTAGTTTTTATTTCATTTTATTTTTTAAAGGGTAATACCAAAGCCACAAATCCATTTTTCTTAGAAACCTTTTTTTATTTCTTCTTTAAGGCTCATACTAGTCCACTAATTCATTCCAATTTGGAAACTTCCTATTTCATCAAAATTTCACTACTATATGCTTCTTCTTACATGTCATGAAAAATTGTTTTTTTGTATGTGTTTGCAATTTTTTTAATGTTTGGTTTATATATATTTTTCTTCTTAAAAGGTAATACCAATGGTACTAAGTCCCTTTTCTTAGCAAATATCTTATTTGGATTGTTCTTCTAGTTTTTATTGCACTTCTTTCTTCTTCGAGGGTAATAGCCATGCCACTAATTCATTCTTCCTTATAAAACTCTATTGTTTTTATTTTTATATCATTTTCTTTCTTCTTTGTGGGTAATACCAATGACATTAATTCATGCCTTTTTAGTAAACTTATTTTTACGAAAATTGCACTATTATATGCTTATTCTTGTATATTTTAAAAAAGCACAATTTTTGTGCAGAGTGTGTGCAATTTTTGTCACTATTTGTTTTAGATTTTGGTTTTCATTCTGTTTCTTCATAAAGGGTAATACCAATGCAACTAATTCGTTTTTCCTTAGAAATCTTCATTACTTTGATTTTATTTTAATTTCTTTCTTTCTTCGAAAACTTCACTATTTTGGTTTTGCTTTTAGTTTTTATTTTTATTTTTTATTTTTAAAGGGTAATATCAATGACACTAATTCATTCTTACTTAGAAAACTACATCATTTTGATTTTTTTATAGTTTTGTTCCATATCTTTCTTCTCTAACGGTAATACAAATGCTACTAATTCATCTTTGCTAGAAAATTTCATTATTTTTATTTTGTCTTAGTTTTTTCATGTCATTTTTATGTAAGGGTAATACCAATGACACTTGTGCAATCCTTCTTAGGAAATCTCATTCTTGTGAAAATTCTAATATCATATGTTTATTCTTGCATATTATAGAAAAATGTATTTTTTATGCAAACTTTGTGCAATTTTTTTCATTGTTTCTTTTGCCTTTGTTTCTTTTCTTCTTCTTAAAGAGTGATACCAAAGCCACTAATCATTCTTTTTTAACAAAACTATTATTTTGACTTTGTCGTAATGTTTATTTCATTTTGGTTACTTCTAAAGTGTTAATACCAATGTCACTAATCAATTAATGAATAATGTACCCTTAGCAACATACATAAGAGTGCATGGACCGAAACACAGTGACACGCACTATGCATGGATGCGAAATGCAGTGCATGGGTCGTTAGGATGCATGCATGCATGTGCATGTTCTTCTCTAATCTGTATCTATCGCTTGTGTTTCTACTGCTACTATTCCACTACAACTTGCTTATCTGTACCTAGCTGACTAAGTGAATTAACAAAGCACAACATGTGTGAGGTATATCCCCTTGCTACGAAAAAGTGATTGACCCCAACTAAGAATTCAATCGATTGACACCTATCTACTTTTATAGCAATGTATAATATTTTTTAGGACCAGCCTATTAATTTAGTGTCTAGAGTCAGTTGTTATTTTCTATATGCTTTGGGTTTTACATAAAATCCATATTTACGAAGCTCAAAATAACGTGGGAATTTTTGAGGAATTTCTTCGGAAGTAGAAGAGTTCACAAAAGCACCGGAAGATGTCGGGGGCCCCAGACGGCCAGACGGCGCGGCCAAGGGGTGCCCCTGTTTGCTTTCTCTTAGGAGTGGTTGGTGACCCCCAAGTGTAAGGGTGAAGTAAACCTAGGAATAAGTATTTCCCTCGATTGAGAACCAAGGTTTATCGAATTAGTAATATTTGTAACAAAACAAAAAAATCCTCGGTACATGCACACAAAACACAAGATACTCTTGCCCCAACGTTTCAAGAAGGTTGTCGGTAAATAGTATGGCATGACAGGGTTTATAGATAGATAAAATAAATAAAACGGTACAACAATGTAAAGTATTTGTAATGATGTTTTCAGGAAACGAAAATAGACCCCTGGGGCCATAGGCTCACTGGAGGCATCTCTCCAAGCAGCATAAATGTGGTGTGGTGAACAAATTACAGTTGCGCAGTGATTAAATTGCAATATTTATATTTATGACTATGATCATTCATGACATAATCTTGCATAGGCATTACGTCCGTGATACGAAGACCGTTATCCAACTTCATCTACAACTAATACTCTACCCCAAGGCCACTATCCAGCATGCATCTCAAAGTATTAAGTTTATGACAAACAAATCAATGCAATAAGCATGATGACATAATGTAGATAGTAAAAATGTCATCTAATTAAGTGTGATAAAGAAACCATCGTTTTGTCCTCAGTGGCAACAAAACAATATGTGTTCATTCCTTTTTTGTCACTGGGATGAATAACCGCAAGATTGAACCCAATACCATGCACAAGTCCTTCTAAAGAACTACCAATCATTCTAGGCCAGAGACGACAAATAGATTGGAGAGCATACATGACTACTTAATAATGTAGAAAAAACTTGAAAAGGTTTCGATATAATTCAATGGACAATCTGATCATAAAGTGACAATTCATCATATCCCAACAAACACAACCGTTGATTACATCATATTGATCTCGGTCATTTGTGACAGCTCATGAGAACTTTATACCGAATCACAAGGGAGAGAGGACGCCATCAAGCTACTGCTATGGACCCTAAGGTCCTCAGGAAATTACTCACACATGGTCATGGTGGCAGCAAGGTTGATGAATATGGGTCTGGTGATGGAATTCCCCTTAGGCAGGGTGCCAAAATAGGCCTCCAGATTGGATCTCCGTGGAGCAAGAACTTGCGGTGGCGAAAAAATCATGAAAAGAATGGTATAGATAGTTTCTTGAATTATGAGATTTATAGGCGAAAGAATCAGCATAAGGCAGTGGCCAAGGGGCCCACAGGTCCTCCGCATGCGGATGGCCCCCGGTCACACCACCTGGTTGTGTGGAGGCCTGGGGTGGACCCCTGGCGCCTCCTGACATTTTGTGGAATCTTCTGGAGTTAAAAAAACTATCAACAATCCCCGTGGTGTTTTAAGCTTTGTATATATGGATTTTCTGAAGAAGTCAAAAAACATGCAGGAAATAGCAACTTGCTCTGGGCATTGAATTAATATGGTAGTCCAAAAAATAAAAATAAAATTGGTAAAAAAGTATTCAAAAGTGATATTATAGTAGGATGAAACAATGAAAAATTATAGATACGTTTGCTTAATCCCAACCCATCATCGAGTAAGTAGTCATAAACAACCATTGCCTTTCAAGAATAAAGATGCTAAAGAACATGTTTCCGTACCAAAAATTGAAATAAGCACGCTATGTTTTCCTTGTATAATGACATTCTAGTCGTGAACATGCTCGGGCGCAAAACCGAACACTTGAGCTACACTCACCACGAATCAACTACTAAGCCCCAACGCAATACTTGAGCATGAGCTCTCACCCTTTAGCACTTTTTGGATGAAAAATACAATATAAGTTTAAAAAATTCAAAAATTAAGAAAGTCTCACACTAAAGCAACTGATCGTTAGGCAATGGAGAAGCCTTACAATCGATATTAATGTGATGAGTAGGCATTGCCATGCAATAGATGCACCAGAACTATATGTGTATGAAATCACTTCAAATGGACTAGTGGGTGTGCATCCAACTTGCGCTCTCATGAAGAGCTAGCTCGAGCGTTTTGAGGAAGCTCATCCTTATGAAAGCCAAGTTCTATAATGTAAACATCCCACTAGTATGACAATGGAATATATGAAAACTCTCTATATGAAGCACATGAGATGCTACTATGAACCACATGTATATACAAAGGATAGTAGTGTGTCCCCCTCGCTTTATTCTTTTTTTCTTTTTCCTTTTTTGGGCTCTTTGGCTCTCTTTTCTTTCTTTCTCCTTTTTTATTTTTTTTTCTTTTTTTTTAATTTCCTCACTGGTAGGGGCAACACTCTAGAAAACACTAAACTTTTATTTACTCATAACATAGAAAATATGATGACTACAAATGAATGCCTCTGGCAGTGTACCAGAATGTGCAATGATCTAGCATAACATGTAGAACAGTGATGAACGATGGTTGTGCCACAAATATGTCAGCTCCATAACTATGAAAAGCACATCAAGTCATGTAATGTAAAGTAACAATGGAAGTTGCATGGCAATATATCTCGAAATGGCTATGAGAAAGGCATAATAGGTAGGTATCGTGGCTGTTTTGAGGAGGTAGTTGTTTTATGTGTAGGAGAACAAGAGGAAGGTCTCCGACGGGTTTTGGGTGTACCAACGAAGTTTGCACCAAGTCTCGAAGCGAGAGTGGGCAATGCACCGTACCATAGAGGCTAGCAAAATATTGATACGTGGGTGTACGTAGAAGACCAAAAACTCACATTAGTAATAAAGAACTCATACTTAATTATTGCAAGAGCCTAATAACGAATCTACCTCACACAATACCTTCTATGTCTGAAAATAATGGCCACATTTACCTTAACTCCAACACTGCCTCCTTGTGGCTCAACTTGCTTCCACCAAGCTAGGTCAAAGCCCTACATACGCAAAGCTTGATGCGGGAAAGGCCACTTAACTTTATCATAGGCTTGTCGAGTTTCTTCAAATGAATTTCATGTAAAGTTTCATGCAAGATAAAAAAACCCTCTAGTATGTACCCTCCTAGCATGAAAGCAGACTAATCGACTTAACCACACAATATGCACAATCTTCGTTTGACGATTGTACCCACTTTGGTAAAAAATATTAACTAACATTAGACTCCCGTCGGTTTTCTTTACCCCAGTCCATGGCCACCAACTTTAGGAAGTTCACCTTTTCACACCATGATAATTCAAAAGAGAAGATAGTTTTGTTTCTCATGTGAGCCACGTCACCGGAGTAAAAAGTAGATGAGTATGATCAGACAACCCCCTTTGTACTGCTTGCACCATTACTAGAGGGAATTTCTGTTCTGATTTCACACTAGATAGAACCCAATCCAACTTCTCATATGTATGTTGGATTAAAATTGTTTGCCCACATATATTGTCGACCAGTGAGAGTTATCTCCTTCATGTCTAGACTTTCACTTATAGCATTAAATATAAACAGCGAACAACCATCAAAAATAACCTTATTTCTATCTTCCTTCCGACAAATTAAATCCCCTCCAACCATGATGGGCAACCTCTCCTCCCCGCAAATACACACCAAGTCAGCGAGGAAGTAGATTTGAATTCAGTTTGGCCGGCCCATATACCGCAATTAGATCCCACCTGAAGCCATCAAATTTTGATCGCACCGGAAAATTGACAGCACATAAATTTGGGAGAGAATTTCACTTCTCCCGGCCTCTACACCAGCCAGGGCTCCACATAGCCTTTTAGTATGAATAGCATGATTTTTATCTTGAATTGCATTCCCACCACATATCAAGCATGGTCCTTGGAGATTTTTATGTGTACCATCATTTTATCTTGATGAGTGGTCCCACCACACACCAAGCTTGAACCTCACTAAATGTGGAAAACCCCTGTGCATCACCTGTCAATGCTAAGAATTGAATCAGGGTGGTTAGGCTACACAACCTCAAGCCTAACCACTAAGCTAAGACTCTCTTTGCAGCAATGCTAGTGATGTTGGCTGGCGGATGCTCGATGGATCTTGCAGCCGCAGATTGCGAACATGGTCGTGCGTGTGACGTGTCATGGTGTATTGTCTGGGACCAGCGGACACTCAGATTTACCACTTGCATCAAAGCCGTGAAATTGCCTCAACGTCTCTAATATGATATTTTTGGCAACAACATCTTCATTCCAATATGTTCTTGGCTCTACAAACTACTGTTCCCGGCAGCTAGGCTACTCGCATATTGTGTGGATAGTTTACAGATCACATGCTTCCGTCCATGTACGGATCGTGTTTGCTCGCATCATATTGTTGGGTATACAACTGCCATGCATAGGATCATCATTATTTTTTGTACATCAATGTAGCATACCTACGCGGTCTCGATGACTTTGCTCTTTGATGCCTTGAGGCTATATTATGAGTCAATAAAAGTGTCCTTCATTGAAAAGAATAATTAGTCTGCGTTGAGACATTACTAAAGGTGCACCTTTGAGTTTCATTTTATGTAATATGATTATGTTCCTAGTACATAATGATTTTTTTTCAAAAAATCTAACGAGACTGGTTTGTTTTTCTCATAATTTGTCTACAGAGTAATGCGTCGACCTGCAAGCTCACCAGCCAGACTAGCAGTCCACCCCCCCACTAGGTCAGTTATCGTATGCTCTCTTACGTTTGTAATTTGCAGATCTCCGACCCTTACTCATTTTGTGCATAGCTTGTATATATAATTGGATCCATCTTTTATTAAAAGTTTAACAAATAAATGACCATCACACCCTCAGCCTTCGATTCAGTAATCAACGCTAATCTAGGTACTCCATCAACGCTCATGCCGATGCCTTATTACTTCTTAACCGATTTCTTCTGCACTACATGTAGAACTTTATTCAACAACACTAAGCAAAGCATAATGCATTATATTGTTGAGTTAATATATAAATAACCCTAACATTTGTGGGGACAACATACACAAGGTGGACAGCGAATCATTTTACAAAAGAACTTCTCCAAGATCTAACCAGGGACCTTGATATGATATCACACTTATTTATTTGTGTCCGGCTGGACTAATTGTTTTTTCCAGCCTCTTGCAAACTTAGGCCCCGCTCCATACTGAGACCCGAGGTGGCAGAGCACCAGGTGGCAGAACTCCTTTCATGAAGGAGTATAAAAGAACAAGTGATCTCTTGGGCTGGAAGCTAGGGACGAAATGGCCAGCTCCTCGCACCGATGAAAACGTGAACCCTCCCTCGTATTGCTGAGCGTAGCCTCCGACCTAGATTTGGCCATAATTCAGTTTAGTGTACACAATCCAGTCGAAAAACTGGTAGTACGTATTGTAGGGTTTATTGCATATATGTGGTTACCTCGTTGTCAGGGGTGTACCATGGACGCCACGGTTTTGTGATGGTCAGATTGAGATCCCTGACAGCGTACCTCGTCGCGGTAATCGGGCACTCATCATCCATGTCGCCACTGTCATCGAATTAGCCGCCATGTTACGAGACAGGAGTACGTATAGCAACTATGGCAGAAAAAAGAAAGATCTCCATTTTGTGTTTTGAAGGACCTGTGAATGCTTGAAGTAATAAAGTTACCTGTAGATCCAGACTCTTAATCCGTTGTCAACAAGCCAACCGATGGTTGGCATCATGGAAACTGGGGAATCGGTCCAGCCGTTCAACGACTCTCTATGTCAAAATGTAATGCATATTAGTTTTGTTCCAAGTCAAAATTTATGAAATCTGACTATAAATCTATATAAAAAACATGTACGGGAGAAGGTGGGGTAAATATCAAGTATAAGGAGCCTCTACTGAACACAAGAGAGAGTTTGTTAGCAAGTGCGTTACTTACGAGCACTCTGACCAGTCGGTGGTTCTAGCATGCATAGCCTTCTGCACCTCAGGATTGTTGAGGTAGGCGTCGATATAGGCATCGATGCACGGATCATAGCCTGGCAACTGTATCAATTACAGCGGCTAATTAGTCAGTACCACCACACCTCTGATTTGCTAATGCTGAATAATTGTTCTTTTCTGCTATAAGAGAAAGAGCGCATGTATCTTGTGCAGCACTACGTACGTAGCTGCTGGGGTGGATACTCCCGTCTGGCGACTGGATGCAGACCGGGGCGTAAATGTTGTAAGTATCGATGTCGCCCTCATCGAACGAGTCGTCGCATCCGCTGCCCTGCCCGGAGTTGCACGGCCCGTTGACGTTGGCCCACACCTCGTCGGAGATCACCCCGTGGCTCCACAGGAACTCTAACGATCCATATGAGTTATTGGACTTATCGAGGACCGGATTGCCGACCTGCAGAGATGAACCCCGATTTCTGTTAGTCACAGATACCACCAATACAGATCAAAGCTCGCAGCGCCGGCGGCCATGATCACACAACTTACGAAGATGCCCTTGAGGTTCATGTTCGTGGCACCGAGTTCGCGGAGGGCGAGGATGACGGCGGCGAGCTGGGGGACGTAGTGTCCGGCGTAGCTCTCCCCGGAGATGTAGAAGTCGCGGCCCTTGTATTCGGGGAACCTCTCGAGCCAGTGGAGCAGGAACATGTAGGCGTCCACCGCTGTCCTCGTGTCGCCGCTCGGTATCGATGCGTTCGAGTAGGAGAACCCGACGCCCGCCGGCGACTCCAGGAAGATCACATTCGCCACTGCACGACACCACAAACCATCAGAGATCACAGCGTGCACGAAGTTGTAACAGGATCTATGAGGCACCCACAATTGTTCCAGGCATGCCTGTTTCTGCTCAAGGTTTTCCCGTCAGGGTTCACACGGAACGGGCCGAGCTCCGCCATGGCGCCGGAGCCGAGCGACGAGCACCCGGGCCCACCGTTGAGCCAGAGCACGAGCGGCTTGGATGAGGCCTCGTAGGGGGCCTCCACGAAGTAGTAGAAGAGCGCGCGGCCGTACTCCTCGCTCACGGTGACGTAGCCGGAGTACTGGTCGAAGTTGACGCGGGGGGGCTGGCCGGGCAGCGCCGCGATCCTGTCGGCCTCCCTGGTTCCCACCGGCGGGGCGTCGCACTTGGTGGGCAGGTGACGGAAGCTGCTGATCGGGTCGGCCCACGCGTCCGGCTCCTCGGGCCCGTTCGCGCGCGTCTGGGCCCTCGATTTGATGAAGGCCCTCAGCACGTCCTTCTGGTTGGCCGCATTCGCGAGCGATCCTCCTCCCAGTAGGATCACCAGTGCTACTACCGCGTAGTATATGGTATGGTTCCTCATCGTAACCTGCGAGGAAATTACGTAGATCGTCTTGGTGTTTTTATAGTGACACGTTGTAGGTATTTCGGACATTCCAAGCAGAAACTTTGCGCGGTTTAGAGTTCTCCGAAGTTAGCTTGCTATAGCTACGAGATACATACTTCGCATCGATGCTTGACTGAGCTCAACAATGTTATTATATTCCAGATCTTCGTTCGATAGTGCCGGACATTTTTGGCGTACGTACAAGAATGAAATCGACACCGAACTTGGCCGTCGATGCCGAGGTGACATTTCTCGGCAACTATCGAAACGACAAGACTGGTTAGCATTGCCCTTTCTTATCCGAGATGTAGTGCAAACTTCGTTGATGCATCCAAACCCCATGATATCATAAGCTCTATCACACATAGGCCCCCTTATATTTTCTTTAAAACAGTCGCCATACCTACCTATTATGGTATTTTCATAGTCAATCATAGATATATTCCTCCCCCCCCCCCCCCCCCCCCCCGGCTCTCACAATTTGTGGCCAAGAACACGGACGGGAGCCGTGGCGGCATCGTCACTGCCTGGGATCCGTCTTCCTTCTCGCTTGTTTCCTCGTTTGAGTCTAGATACTCCGTCTCCGTCACTCTCACGTGCTCCTCCTGGGGGGTGACCGTTACCCTGACAAACGTTTATGCCCCCTCTGACCATTCTTTTACCGACGCGTTCGTTGAGGACATGCTCGCTGTCGTTCCCTGGGTCATCGGGGCCTGGCTCGTGGTTGGGGATTTCACTCTCATTCGCTGTCCCAGTGAGAAAAAGGGGGGAACTTTGATGCAGGGCGTGCCGCTCGTTTCAACTCGCTAGTGAATGCCCTCACGCTTCATGAGCTGCACCTTTCTGATCGCCTCTTCACTTGGTCGAATCGGCAGAATCCCCCGATCCTTGCCCGGCTTGACCACGCGTTCTTTGACAACACTTGGAACGCGTCATTCCCTGATTCTTCGCTCGCTTCGCTCCCTCGCGTCACGTCGGATCATGTGCCCCTCCTGGTCACGGCCTCGACCAATACCCCGACTCGTCGCGGTTTTTCTTTGAAACGGCCTGGCTTCGGGACCCGTCCTTCCTCCCCACTACTCTCCCCTCTTGGTCTGGTTCGGTGCGCGGCTCGGGTGCGGGTGGGATCCTCGCTGCTCGGAAGAAGGCTTTCGGGTTTGCCTCCAAGGGTTGGAAAAAGCAGCACCGGTTCATTCCCACCTTTGATAACGATTGTAGGTCTTGATTGACCTATTTGACTTTCTAGAAGAAAACCGTGCTCTCTCTGTAGATGAGGCCGTCCTTCATCCCGACGCCCGCCTTGCTCTCGCTACGTCCATTCGACGGTAGTGTGCGCATTGGCGGCAGCGTGGCAAACGCCATGCAGTGTGTGAGGGGGATGACAACACCCAGTTCTTCCACACCTCCGCCTCGCACCGCCGCCGCCGCAACAACATTAGTGCCCTGGAACTCGAAGGGGTGCAGGTGCTCGACCATGCAGGAAAGGCCGCGGCGCTGCTTGCATTCTTCTCTGCACTGCTGGGTCGGCCCAGGATGCCCGTCTGGCACTTCGATTTGGCAGCCTTGTACGCCAGCGCCCCCTCTGTGGACGGGCCGGCGCTGGTGGCCCCTTTCGAGCGGGCCGAAATCAAGGCCGCAGTGGCCGCCCTCGACCGCACCAGCGCTCCGGGCCCCAACAGGCTAAGTCCTGCGTTTTACCAAGCGCCTGGAGCGTGGTGGCGCCGGATCTTCATCGCCTCTTCGGCGAGTTTCACGCCGGCGCTGCCCGCCTAGACGGGATAAACCATGCCTACGTCGCCCTGCTTCCAAAAGGGAGCGGCGTGCCGTCTTCTGCTTCCTTCCGCCCCGTCTCCCTCCAAAAGGGCAACATCAAGATCCTGTGTAGAGGCCTAACCACGCGGCTTCAACGACAAATCCGCCTCCTGATCGACGAGGATCAGTCTGGCTTTGTGCGGGGGAGGAGCATCTCTGAGAACTTCATATACGCCACGGAGCTGGTGCAGTGCTTCTACAGGCGCCAAGCGCCTACGGTGGTCCTGATACTCAACTTCGCCAAAAGCGTTCGACTCCATCAACTGGGCGAGTCTGCGAGCTGTGATGGAGGTGCGAGGGTTCCCACCGCTCTGGTGCGACTGGATGAATGCCCTCTTACACTCCTCACGCTCGGCGGTCTTGCTAAACGGCGTGCCGAGGCGGTGGTTCCAGGTGCGCAGTGGCCTCCGGCAGGGGGACCCCATCTCCCCCTACCTCTTCCTCATCGTCGCCGACGTGCTCCAGCGGCTCATTCGCCAGGATGGTGTGTTGCGCCATCCCCTCCTTCCAGATGCGCCTGCGTTGGTGCTGCAGTACGCAGATGGCACACTGATCATCATGCGTGCGTCCGTGGACGACGCGGCTCGTCTCTGGCAAATCCTCGACCAGTTCGCCGCCGCTACTGGGCGGGCGATCAACTTCGCCAAGAGCACCCTGGTGCTGGTGCATGTGGAGGAGGGGGCCTTGGAGCAGGTGGTGGCCGCCCTCGGCTGCGCCACCGGGACGTTTCCGCAAACCTACCTCGGCCTCCCTCTGTCGTGGGAGAAACTCCGGTTTGCGGATTTCCTGCCAATGATTGCAAAGGTGGACAGGTATCTCGCCGGGTGGGCGGCTCGCCCCTCTCTCTTGCCGGGCGCCTGGTGCTCATTGATGACGTCCTGGACGCGCTCCCCACTTATGCCATGGCGGCTCTGCTGCCGCTGCCGTCCGTGGTTCGCGCTCTGGACGGGCTCCGTCGCTCCTTTCTCTAGAACGTTGCCGAGCGGGCCACGGGCGCTCAATGCCTCGTGGCGTGGGAGCGGGTGTGCCGGGCCAAGAGTGAAGGCGGACTGGGGGTCGGCGACCTGGCGACCGAGAATGCGTGTCTTTTGCTGAAGATGCTTCATCGCCTGCACACGACCCCCGAGTGTCGGTGGGCCGCCTCGGTCTGGGGCGGTGCGGGCGGGCACTCCCTCCGTTGCCGGTGAGGGGCGGAGGGAATGTGAGGCGGCTCCGTCACGCCGCCGCCCCTAAAGGCGCCCTGTCCTCCAGCTCCGCGTATAGGCTCATGCGGTTCAGAGGGGTGCGCGCTGGCTTCGCCTCCATGATCTGGGGGACGCGTGCTCCCTCGCGGGTGAAGTTTTTCTGCTGGCTGCTGGTGCAGAGACGTATCCACACGAGGGACGTCCTGCTCCGGAAGTGCATCGTCGCCGCGGAAGACGCCGGCTGCCCGCTTTGCTCTGCAACTCTGGAAACTGCAGATCACATGCTCTTCTCCTGCCCGTTCGCGACTAACTTTTGGCAAAAAGTAAATGTTGCCGTTGACGGCGTCACGATCTGCACGCTCTCTGCTCTTACAACTGCGGCTGCGGCGGCCGTCGATTCTGAGGTTGAGTTCTCCATGCTGTGTTGTTGGCAGCTTTGGAAGCACCGTAACGCTGTTGTTTTTCAGCAGCTGCCATCGTCTCTTGCTCGCTTGCTCTGCTGCTGTCGGGAGGACACAGTTCTGTGGCGTGATCGGCTGCTCAAAGCTCATCGATCGGATGTGGGGGCATGGCTGCGCGCGCTCTCTCAATAGCGTGCGTTGTGTGTGGTTTGCTGGCTCCTCTCTCTCTTTGTAAAGCTGCTGCGTTGTAACTATCTGGGATTTTAGCCCACTTTAATCAATATATTTAGATGGGGGATTCTCTCCCCCGGTGAAACTTAAAAAAAAATCCGAGATATATTGCCATGCAATTTCCACCGTTCTGTTATTATAACACACATCATCATTGTCATATTGCTTTGCATGATCATATAGCTAACATAGTATTTGTGTCTCAGGACTCTCACCCACCATTCATTATTTTTTTCACATATTACACTAGATCATTGCACATCCTGGTACACCGCCAGAGGCATTCACGTAGAGTCATAGTTTGTTCTATTATCGAGTTGTAATTTTTTTTGAGTTGTAAGTAAATAAAAGTGTGCTGATCATCATATTCATTATTGGAGCATTGTCCCAAGTGAGGAAATGATGATGAAGGCTATGATTCCTCCATAAGTCGGGATGGGACTCCGGACGAAAAAAAAGAAAAGAAGGCCAAAAAGAGCCCACAAAAAATGACCAAAAAGAGCCCAATAAAAAAATTAAAGAAAAAAAGAGAAGGGGCAATGTCACTGTCCTTTTCACACTTGTGCTTCAAAGTAGCACCATGTTTTTCATAAGACTGTCTCTTATGGTTTCATTTACATATAACTAGTGATAATTGTTCATTATAGAACTTGACTTGTATATTCTAACGATGGACTTTCTCAAATGCCCGAGGTGTTCATGAGCAAATAAGTTGGATGCACACCCACTTATTTTATTTTTGAGCTTTCATACACTTGAGCATCTCCAGCCGTTTGCCCCACCCCAGCGCACTCGGCAAATGCCTTTTGGCGTTTGCGCTGGCGATTTTTTTGCCATCGGGGCGATCGAGTTTCCAGCCGCGCCCCCAGGTTTCGGCCCCCACACGCTCAAAAATTCGAACTTGTCTTTCCCGCTGCCAAAAACGCCACAAGTTCCACTACTAGGGAAAACCTTATACACAGAACTTTAGCAGTAGCGCTGGGTAAAATGCGGCGCTACTGCTACTTAACAGTAGCGCGGGGAAATGGAAGGCGCTACTGCTATGAGCAGTAGCGCGGCCAGCGCAAAGAGCGCTACTACTAAAATTACCCCACCGTTGCCGCCAGGCTAAGTGTAGTACTAGCACTTGCCTATGAAACACACTGCTGCTAGCTTGTCTAGCAGTAGTGTTTTCTCCTAAACCACACTACCGCTAATCCAACCTTATCCCCCCGCGCGCCCGCCCATTTCCTCACTTTCCTCACTATCGCGGCCGTCGTCCTCCTCCTGCCATCGCCGGATTGCCGCCGCCGTCGCCACATTAATGCCGGCGTCGCCGCCATGCTCCGGCCTCGGTAAGCCTCCTCCATCTCCTCTTCCTCCTCCCCCCTGCTCCTCCCTCCACTAGTCGCCCTCCATCAACAACACCTCCTCCCTCCATAGCCCCTCCTCCCTCCACAGCCCCTACCCCCTCCACCTCCTCCATCCACAGCCCCTCCTCCCTCCATTGATTTAGTTGACAGTATAGATAGGTAGAATGTAGGTTTTTTCAATAGTATAGATATGTAGAATTTTGTAGAATGTACATAGAATTTAAGTGGTTAATAGAACTAGTTTATTTATAGTAAGTGCTTAATAGAATTAGTTGAATTAGTATGAAAATTAATTATTTTTATTTATAGTAAGTGCTTAGTTGAACTAGTTGAATTAGTAAGAAAAATAATTATTTTTATTTATAGTAAGTGCTTAGTTGAACTAGTTGAATTAATAGAACTAGTTTATTTTTAGTAAGAAAATTTAGGTATGGAAAATTTAATTTTTTTATGTCATTATCACTTTGTCATCAAAGAATGCTATATGCTATTTGATGATCTAAAATTTTACTCGGTGGAATATGCATGCTTTGTAGAGTCGTGTCTCCTTGGAGTGATCGTCATCCGAGCTACCTCTACTTCCTCTACACCTGAGTTGGTGAGCTAAAAGTCCACCTCCTCCTTCTCCACTCCTCGGTGTGTTGAATAGAGTAGAACTAGGGTATTTAGTCGGTGAGCTCATGTGCGAATGCTTATGATAATTGATCCGGATGGAATTGCAAGTTTAAGCATCGTTGTATGTGTATGAACATCTTTGTATCAAAGGGACAATCCGAGTGGCCTATGTTTTGCCGGAGTGTTGATTCATTTCCGTTCCGGCAAATTTCAGGCGCTCGATATGTCCTATTTTAGCAAAGGTCATGCCGGATTTTTTCGTGAATTTAAGCATGACTTGTGCTAGAATATGTAGGAAATATCGAGTGCCCCGGATTTGTGTGTTGAGTTTCCTGGTAGTTGCCTTCGATCGATTTTCAATTAATGTTTCAACTATGAACATAGGAAATGTCTGATGACGAAAAGGATTTCGGTATGTGCGAATATTGCGAAGACGAGGGCGGTCTATGCGACAGAAATTTCCTAGTTGATGGTAGGCGCTTCGGCATCAAGCTCGATGAGACCTTGGAAGTGGATACAGTAAGTCACAATGACAAGTCTTTTTTTGTAATTAAGCATGACTGCTTCTTCTTTTGCTTCAACTTATAATTTTAATTTTTACTATTCTACAAGCGTATCCCGTTCCATGCAAGAATTTTTGTCTTGGATAAGATTGATTTCAGTCCTATGGAAACTATGGAGGTAAAGAGAGTTCACTTGAGGACCGAGCATGGTTATACTTGTACTGCAAAATTATAGAATACAGACACCTAAACCTATTTTGAATGCAAAAATTGGAGAGCACTATGCAAGGCTTATGCATTTGAGCCTGATATGCTTACTGTCGTGGACTTAACACGGCAGATGTCCTAGCGAAAGGACTTAGTCGTGGAGACATCGCAACTAGTTTAGCTTAGGGGTTAATCGGGACAAAGGACACAAAGAGTTTATACTGGTTCAGCCCCTCGCGGCGAGGTAAAGGCCTACACCAGTTTGGGGTTGTATTGCTTGGGTTTCGATTACCAGGGAGCGAATACGCTTGACCTGATTCTTGACTTGTTGTTTCTTGAGTTAACCCGCCGGGTCACCCCTCTATGTACATAGGTTGATGCCCGACGGCTTACAGAGTCCCGGCCGGCTCATACACAACGTGTCCAGCTCGGTGACTAACTAAGCTTGCCTTACAATACAAGTTATACATGTGGTGGTTCATCCTTTTGGGCCTCAAGTCGCCTCTGGATCTTGGGCCGTCAATAGGCTTGCTATGACCCGCCATCTTAATTGATAAGTCGCCAGTGGTATGACCCGGCCCCTCCTAGGCGGTTCATACTCAATAGTTATATCCCCAATATTAGGACCCAGGTTGATTTGAACTTGTTCACATCAATCTTCAATACCTGACTTGTCAAAATTTTGCATCGTCCGTTTGATAAATTTTGCTGTAACCCGCCATGACGACAGCTCACATAATCTTCTTAACCCGCCATGAAGTCATTTCGCATTAACTTCGCACAAAGCCCAGAACATCTTAACTGATCCTTATCTTAATCTTAATGAACATCCCAAAAATCGAGGCGTCCATATAGCCACATGATGATTTTGGCCTCCTCGATTCCCGCGCATGCCTTGCATCCATCCTCTTATAAATAGGGGCGGGGGTCCTTTTCATTTTCCCCCTTGCCTCCTCATCCTCGTCTTTCTCTCGCGACTCCTCTGCCACCTCGAGCTCCGCCGCCACTGTCCTCCGTCTGCTGCACCAACTCAGGCCGCAGCATCAACCTGACGGGTCCAGAGAACGCCGGCGCTCCACCACAGTCCATCTGCATCTGTAAGTATTCATCTCCTTATACCTCAGATCTACATTAGGGTTAGCCTTGTTCATCGGTGTTCTTCACTTTATAATTTAGATCGATTATTTTCCAATCTGAATACAATACAAAACTTATACGGTAGCATCTTAGTACCCGTTTTCAACATCAGAATACCTTTCTTTCGTATAAGATCTCATCTGAGCATACAAACTTCTCTGCTGCCGCCACCTTAGGTTTAGGATTTTACTTCATTTTCTGAACAACCGTAGATCCAAAATTATAGCTTCGATCTGTGAAACCTGTTTGTCCATCACCTAGCAAAATTTTGACTTATAGATTTGAAGTACCATAACTGCCATAGTAGATTATACCATAAACCGTGACCCGCCATATAACATTAGGCTCTGTTTAAGCCGCCATCATACGCTTCATAACCTGTATAACCCGACAATATTCTCTGGTTTAACCATGCTTGCTTATCCATCCTCGTAACCTGGCTCTGCAAATTGTGTTTAACCCTTAAACTATGGCCGGCTTAACAACATAATCCTTATCCCGACAGGTACCATTAGCCTTCTTTTAAGCTGCCAATATGACTATCCGCATACTTCAATGTTCATCTTCCGGCTTAACACATTAGCCGTTTATAGCACCTTACTTTTGAATCAATGGTCCGGTTTAATAGCATAATCTTAAACCGGCAACATTTCTTTCTTTTAGGTCTTCGTCCTCAAAATGGGCAAGACTATCACTGCCTGCAACTTGGTCGTTTCCCGGGTTACCGAAGAAGATTTGAACGAGTATGTTCAAACAGGTGTCTTTTCCAAAAAAGATGTCATCCATTGGAGGGTCCCAGGCACTGAATCCTCCTGAGCCCAAAGATGGTGAAGTAATTGTCTTCACTGATCATATGCTCCATGGCTTCAGTCCTCCCGGCTCAAAATTCTTCTACGATGTGCTGCATTTTTTCAAGCTCCATCCACAAGACATCGGTCCAAATTCTGTTTCAAACATCTGCAACTTCCAAGTGTTCTGCGAGGTTTACCTTCAACAGGAGCCCACCGTAGAACTATTCAGGGAATTTTATTATTTAAACCAGGAGAAAAAATTCACAGATGGGCCCAGCCTAGAGTTAGGTGGTATTTCTATACAACGACGGAAAGAATCCACTTTCCCAGCCGCCACTCTGCCCAGTCACCCCAAAGACTGGAACCAAACCTGGTTTTACTACAAAGACACTTCTCCAGAAGGGGAGAATCCTCTGCCGGGTTATCGCGCCAGCCGGCTTAGCAACAGGCATCCTCTTCCAGACCGCATCAGTACAGCGTAACGGAAGAAATATATGCCAGTCTTTTCAAAGATCCAAGCCTTATGGCAAACGGCTTGACTGGAATTGATCTGGTTCGATGCTGGGTTGCCTGGAGAGTCTTGCCCTTAAGCCGCCGTCTCGGCTTAATGTGCGAGTACACTGGCGAGTTAGAAGATCCTCAACGCCACTGTCAGATTGAATTGACTGATGAAGACATCAATAATATGAACAAAACTCTGTTAAATGAGAGCTTGGAAGACTGCAATAAAGCCGGATTGAATCCTTTCTGCGTTCTGAACAAACCGCCAGCTGTAAGCTTTTAACCAACTTCGTAATTGAATCACTTCTTCACTTATATAAATTGCCTTTTCATACTCATTTAATCTTTTGCAGGCCGATTCATCTTTCTGGAGTAAGAAGCTGCCGGATAAACCGACCAAGGAGCCTCGGACAAAGACCAAAGCTACTAAAAAGCCCACCAGGAAGTCCAATCCTTTTGATTTATTTAACTTGGATGATAATGATGAGTCAGAGGTAACCCTTGAGTCCCTTGGCTCATTTTTTGTACATCTTATTGATAATAATCTAACTCAGTCGGCTCGCTCTTTTGACAGAATCCTCTGCTTCAGCCGGCCGGCGGGGCGGACGTGGAGCGCCGCTGCGTCCCCGACCGGACCGAGCACGACCAGGAGGACCCCGACCTGGGGGCGGTCCATATGGAGGACGCCGCCGAGCCGGCCGGCGGCCAAGCCGGCGGCGAAGCAGGCGGCTCCGGGTTCACCGCTACCTTCGAGGACTGGCCGGACGAGGACGAAGCCGAAGCCGTCCCGCATCGCCAGCCGGCGTCCGGACGCGGCGCGGGCTCCTCCGGCGCGCAGCCTGCTCGGGGTAGAGGCCAGAAATGTCGCGCCACCCAGGGCATGTTCGGTAGCCGGACGAAGAAGCCCAGGGGTGGGGCGGCGGCCACCAGGCGGGAAGAGGCGGCCGCGAAGGCGGCTCGTTTCCGCAAAGTGGTGAAGCAGCCACAGACTGTGTCGGCGTAAGTTCTCTCTTTCTCCGTACTGTCCTTCTTTCTTTCCTTTGATGGTTCTTGAGTCTTCGTCTTCTTTTTCAATGGTCAGAGCTCCGCTATCACTCGAGCGGGCGGACGCCGGCTCCGTCATCGAGTCGCCAGGGGGCTCTGGGAGCACCACCCGCCGCGTAGATCCCCGCGCCGCCCTCCTGGAGGCGACGGAAAGGAACGCGCGGGAGGCGCGGGAGGAGCAGGAAGCGCGGGAGGCGGAGGCACGGAGGGCAGCCACCGCCCAGGCAGCTCGGGAGGAGGAGGCGGCGAAGGCGCTCGCCGAGGTCGAAGCCAAAGCTCAGGCAGAGGCCGAGGCCGAGGCGGCGGTAGGGGAGGCCTAGATGGTCACCCCCCTGCGCACCATGGCGCCCGGGGACGTGGATCCCTCGCCGGGGGGAGCCAGCGGTTCCCAGCCGGGCTGGGAGGAAGCGGCGACGACGTCGTCATCTTGGGGGAGGCGCCGGGGCCGACTCCTCCGACTAGGACGACCCAAGGCCGCCAGCCTGAGCCTGCGCCCGCACAGTCGGCGGAGGGGGAGCCGGCCGCGGGGGCTGAGGTAGCGGTCCGGGTTCCGCCAAGCCGGCGCGCAGGGAGGGCCGCGTCTGAACCGCAGAAGGCTGCGTCGGAGCCACAGCCGGCCGTGGGCTCCAGCTCGTCGGCCCGAGATGCGGAGGCGGCCAGCGCTACCTCGGGGTGGACGCCGGGCGGAGGGTCAGCCGTGGTGAACGTCGCTGCGCAAGACGTCCGGACCCGGCTGCAAAGCCAAGCCGCGGCGCTGAGGCAGTTCACCGACGAATTCCTCGCCACGCGGGCAGCCATCCGGGTTAGGATTCTCATCTTGCTCTTTCTTGAACTTGCTTTCTCTCGTGGGGGCGCGTCAGCGCACCCACTGGGTGTAGTCCCCGAGTTCCGAGTCGGCTGCTGAGCAGGCGGCTTGGAACTTCTTGGAGATTTTGTTTTTGCTGCTTTTGTTCTCACGTCGGTCTTCTGTCCGTCTTGCAGGACTACCACAACCTCCGAGCGGCCGCCTTCAACTCCCAGGCTCGGGAGCTGACTCAGAAGACCGCCGATCTCACTGAAAGCCGAGGTATGTGACTTGATCTTTTTCTCATGTGGGGGCGCGTCAGCGCACCCACTGGGTGTAGTCCCCGAGATTCGGGCCGACTGCTGAGCAGTCGGCTCGGATCTTCCTTGATGATTTCTCATTGTTCTTCTTCTTCTTCTATCTCTGCAGCGGCCAACGCCAGTCTGAGGGTACAGCTGGGGGAGTCCCAGACTGCTCTTCGTGCCAAGGACGCGGAGCTCGCTGCCTTGGCGCAGGAGCGCGACCGCCTGGTCAAGAAGCTGGCCGACCAGGAGGAAAGCCACCAGGCGGCGCTGAAGGCTGCGCAGGATCGCGAAGCCGCCCTCTAGGCCGAGTTCGAGACGGAGGCGGCCGGCTGGGTAGAGGCCAGGCAGACTCTGGTCTCCGGCTATGGCCAGATTGAGGACCTGGTTGACGGTAAGTTGTCTACCCCTTCATCCTTTCTAGCCATCTGCCACTTCGGCTTGTTTTTCTGATTTTGGTGTTCTTCTTTCCTTTTCTCCTTCGCGCAGAGTACTTCCCTGGCTACTCAACTGCTGCCAACCAGGCCATCGAAGCTCGTCGCCAGGCGAAGAGGCAAGCCGGCTTCGAGATCTCGCCCACCGCCGGCCGCTCGCTGGAGGAGCAGCTCCTGGCGATCCAGGCTCGTATCCAGCCGGCTCACAGGCTGCTCCGCCGGCTTCAGCGTGCCTGGTCGCAGGTCTTGGCCGCCCTCTGGCCTAGCCAAGTGGTCCCGCGCACTCCCAGTCGGACCGCCGACTGGCTGGAGGTGGCCGTCGGCCGCTTCGAGGCTTGGAAGGCGTCAGCGGCTCGCTCCGGCGCCAGGCGGGCGCTGGAGTTCGTCAAGGCCTGGTATCCCGGCCTGAACCTGGACCAGCTGGCGACCTGGCGGCAGCAAGCCAACGCGGAGCTGGAGCCGGCGCGGCCGGCCATCATTCGGCGGGCTTCGGCGATCGCCGACTACACCGACACCAGTTTCTTCGCCCCCGAGGTGGACGGCGATGGAGTCGCCCAGCCGGAAGATTGGTTCGGGCTGGACCCGGCGTACGGCGAGGACTCGGCGGAGGAGATCGACTCCAGCGACGAGGGCGAAGAGGAGGAGGAGGGTGAAGACTCCGAGCCGGCTGGTGGAGTAGCCGGCCAGCCTGACCGCGCCTCCAGCACTACGTCGTGTGCGAGTGCGTCTCCTGCCGCGGGAGGCGGTCAAGCCGGGACCAGCTAGGCGGCCACTCCTTTAGCTGGCGAGCTGCCTTCACCGACCAGCTCGGCCTCCAAGTCGCGCCTTAGTCTTCTTTCTTTTACTTTCCTGTCTTGTTACTTTTGAACAATATTTGGTTAAGTCTGCACAATTCCACCCACTGGGTGTATTCAAACTTAAGTCTGTTGCCGGCCTGTGGGCGGCTTTGTGTATATAAGTTATGCAATCGGTCTTTCCTTGTACTTTCGCTTTTTGTCCTTCTGCTTTTTTCCTTTGCCGCCCTCCCTTGGTTGCCGCCTCCCTAGTCAAACAGTTGCTCTGCAATCTGTAGCCGGGGAGTGCCTGGCCGATTGGGGAGGGGGAAGTACTTTTAGCTTTCCCGGACTTAAGCTAAGTTTTTTAGGAAGCCAGCCAGCCGGCTGCTGTGACAGTCGGCAGGCATATATGGAGGCCGTCTTTTCACTATATAGGTTAGTTGTTCCTTAGCCGTTTTTCGTGTGGGCATCCTTTCTGTCTTCTCTCTTGCTAGTCGGACAGTCAGTTCTTTGAGCTGCGACTTTCAACAAGGGAGGACTTGGGAGCCGGCACACTACTTTGCTGACTTCGGGAAGAACTTAGAATATAGCTCAAGGCGGCCAGTGCCCGGGCCGACTAGTCGGACCCGGTGCCGGACAAGAATTCAAAATGTAATAATACATTCATGGATATGACACTCGTCATTCATAGATAACTAAAAGGCAGTCCCCGAGTACTGCTCGGGGGGCCTATTGGTTTGTAACTTAACACAAAAGGGGTAGCGTGATACATACTGCTTTTCAGCTGTAAAATCGTCTTAGGAGGTTTGCGTTCCATGGTCGCTCCGACTCCTTGCCGGAGTCGTCTCTCTTGCGTGCTCTTGGCTTTTGCGCGTCGATCAAGTAGTAGGAGTCGTTGCCGAGTGCCTTGCTGATGACAAAGGGGCCTTCCCATGGGGCCGAGAGCTTGTGCTGGCCGGCTGTTCGCTGGATCAGCCGGAGTACAAGGTCGCCCTCTTGGAAGGATCTTGGCTTGACCCTGCGGTTGTAGTAGCGGCGCAGGCCTTGCTGGTAGATGGCGGACCGGCTGAGGGCTAACAGCCGGCCTTCTTCCAGTAGGTCGACGCCGTCTTCTCTTGCTTCTTTGGCTTCCTCCTCCGTGTACATGGTGATCCGAGGCGAGTCGAACTCGATGTCTGTTGGGATGACAGCCTCGGCACCATACACAAGGAAGAATGGAGTGAAGCCGGTTGACTTGTTGGGTGTAGTGCGCAGACTCCAGAGGACAGCCGGCAGCTCTTCGAGCCAGCAGCCGGCCGATCGCTCCAGTGGTACAACCAGTCGGGGCTTGATGCCGGAGAGGATAAGTCCATTTGCTCGATCGACCTGGCCGTTTGACTGCGGGTGGGCAACGGACGCTAAGTCCAGTCGGATGCCCTGTGTCGCGCAGAAACGTGCCAGTGCGCCTTTGGCGAAGTTCGTGCCGTTGTCGGTGATGATGCTGTGCGGCACGCCGTACCGAGTAATGATGTCGGTGATGAATGTCACGGCAGTCGGCCCATTCAGCTTCTTAATTGGCTTGGCTTCAATCCACTTTGTGAACTTGTCCACAGCAACGAGTAGATGTGTCAAGCCACCGCGGGGTGTCTTAAAAGGGCCCACCATGTCCAGTCCCCAGACGGCAAAAGGCTAGGTGAGGGGAATGGTCTTGAGGGCAGAAGCCGGCAGGTGCGGTTTGGAACTGAAGACTTGACATCCTCTGCAGCTCTTGACTATTTCTTTAGCATCCTCCAAGGCAGTCGGCCAAAAGAAACCATGGCGGAAAGCCTTGGCCACGAGGGATCTTGAGGCGGCGTGGTGGCCGCATTCGCCTTGGTGGATGTCTTTGAGGATTGCCACTCCTTTCTCTGGCTCGACGCAACGCTGGAAGACTCCAGTGACGCTGCGCTTCACAAGCTCCCTGTTGATTATTGTGTATGCTGCGGCTCGTCGTTGCACTAGTCTCGCTGCGATCTCATCAGCCGGCAGCTCTCTGCTGACTAGGAACTTGAGGATGGGCTGGGCCCATGAGGGAGCTGTGACTTCTTCTGCTGTTAATGTGGCCACCATGACTCGGGTGGGTGGGTTGGGTGTTGTGTTGGAGTCGACCACCGCTTCTTGTGTCGTTGCGGTCCCCGGGCCGACTGCTGCAGTCCCCGGGCCGGGTTCCGAAGTCCCTGGGCCGGGTGCGACTACGTCAGTCCCTGGGGCAGTCGTCGAAGTCCCCGTGCCGCCTGCGGGGTTTCTTGAGCCGGATCCGGCTGTTTCTGGCGCAGGCGGTACGAAGATGGAATCCGACTCTGGAGACGGCTTGATGGACGGCTTGAGGAGGCGCTGGAGGGCGACGCCAGTCGGTATGGCTTGTCGGGTGGAGCCGATCCGTGCTAGGGCATCTGCTTGGTCGTTGTCGGCCCATGGCACGTGAAGGAACTCGCACCCTTCAAAGTATCCGCTCATCTGCTGGACGAGGAAACGGTAGCTTGCCATGTTTGCGTCCTTGGCGTCCCAGTCGCCAGATGATTGCTGGACCACCAAGTCTGATTCGCCGTAGCACAGGATCCGGCGTATGCCGAGTTCTTTGGCTAGCCGGAGCCCATGTACGAGCGCCTCGTACTCGGCCACGTTGTTGGAGGCGGCGAAGTCGATCTGCAGCGTGTACTTGAGCTTGTCGCCTTTGGGAGAGGTGAGGACGATGCCGGCTCCCAAGCCGGTGCGCATCTTGGACCCGTCAAAGTGCATCCGCCAATGGGTAGAGTCAGGAGCCGGCGGTAAGTACTGGGTCTCGGCCCAGTCGACGAGGAAGTCGGCCAATGCTTGCGACTTGATGGCGGTGCGGGGTTGATAGAAAATTGTGTAGGGCGCCAAGGCAATGGCCCATTTGGCCACTCGGCCGGATGCATCCCGGCTGCCTATGATCTCGGCGAGCGGGGCAGTGCACATGACCGTGATGGGATGCTCTTGGAAGTAGGGCTTCAATTTCTTGGCAGCGAAGTACACCCCATAGCACATCTTCTGGTAGTGCGGGTAGTTTTGCTTTGAGCTGGACAGTACTTCGCTAAGATAGTAGACCGGCCTCTGGACCAGTTGGGCTCGGCCTTCCTCCGGGCGCTGGACCACAACAACAGTGCTGACGACTCGGCTTGTCGCGGCGATGTAGAGGAGCATGGGCTCCTTCTCAGTCGGCGCAGCCAGGATAGGCGGAGTGGTCAACATTTTCTTCAACTCATGGAAGGCTTGGTCGGCTTGATCATTCCACTCAAAGTGAGTGGACTTCTTCATGAGTCGGTACAGGGGGAGAGCCTTCTCTCCTAGTCGGCTGATAAAATGGTTCAGGGAGGCTAAGCAGCCAGTGAACTTCTGCATATCTCGCAGCTTGGTGGGAATCTCCATCCTCTCGATGGCTTTGGTCTTGACAGGGTTGCACTCAATGCCGCGTTCGGAGACCAGGAAGCCTAGCAGCTGGCCGGCTGGTACTCCGAACACGCACTTCTCGGGGTTGAGCTTGATCTGGAATCGGCGCAAGTTGGCAAATGTTTCCTTCAGGTCTTCCAGCAAGGTGCCACGCTTCTCTGTCTTCACCACAATGTCGTCTACATAGACGTGGGCATTTCTGCCGAGTTGTTTCAAGAGACATTTCTGCATGCAACGCTGAAAAGTGGCACCGGCGTTTCTCAAGCCGAATGTCATTGTCAGGTAGCAGAAAGCTCCAAAGGGTGTGATGAAGGCAGTCTTCAGGCGGTCAGCCGGGTCCAACTTGATCTGATGATACCCTGAGTATGCATCCAAAAAACTTAACAGCTCGCATCCGGCTGTGGAGTCTATCACTTGGTCAATCCGTGGCAAAGCGAACGGATCCTTTGGGCAGGCCTTGTTCAAACTTGTGTAGTCTATACACATGCGCCACTTGTTATTCTTCTTCAAAACCAGAACTGGATTGGCAAGCCATTTTGGAAAGAACACTTCCATGATGAAGCCGGCTGCAAGGAGCCGGGCTATCTCTTCTCCCACGATTCTTCGCTTCTCTTCTGATAGTCGGCGGAGGGGTTGCTTGACCGGCTTCGCATCAGCTCGGACATGTAATTTGTGCTCGGCGAAATCCTTCGGGACACCCGGCATGTCCTTTGGGGACCATGCAAAGATGTCTCGATTCTCACGGAGGAAGTCGGCGAGCTCGCCTTCCTATTTACTGTCCAAGTTCGCCCCGATCACGGTGAACCTCTCCAGGTGCTCCGGGTCTAGAGGTATCTTCTTCGTCTCTTTGGCAGGCTGGAAGGAGCCCTGCGCATCACAGTCCTTGGGGTTGGGGGACAAGGCCGGCTGCTTGCCGGCCATGGCCACTACCCGTTCCAGCATCTTCTTCTCTTCTGCCACCACGAGGGATTCGGCCAGCCGGCTGCTGGCCATGGCACACTCGATGGACTTCTTGTAGTCGCCGGCTACCGTGATGATCCCCTTCGAGCTCGGCATCTTCATCTTCAGGTAGGCATAGTGGGGCACAGCCATGAACTTGGCCAAAGCAGGTCGGCCAAGTAGTGCATGATAGGGGCTCTCTAAATCCACCACCTCGAACCATATTGCTTCCCGGCGAAAGTGATCTTTGTCTCCGAAGAGAACATCCATTTTGATCTTGCCGATTGGAGAGCAAGATAGGCCGGGTACGAGACCATGGAATCCAGTGCGGCTCGGCATGAGCTGCTTCGGTTTGATGTTCAGCTTGTCCATGGTGTCGCGGTACAGTATGTTGATACTGCTTCCGCCGTCTATCAGGACGTGGGAAAATCTGGCAGCTCGCCTCTCCGCCGCAAGGGTGACGTCCAAGACCATAGCATAGGAGCCAGGCGAAGGCATCACCTCTGGGTGGTCGGCCTGGCTCCAGCTGATGGGCTTTTCTGACCAGTGCATGAACTCGGCGGTGCTAGAGGCGACTGCGTTTACTTCTTGGTGCTGCCGGCGTCGGCTGCGCTTGTCATCGACTTGACTTGTGAAGACGACGTAGGCGTCGTGCGCTTCGGGGAACTCGTCTTGGATGGCGCCGACTGCCGGCCGGGCCACCCTTCTTCTTGGGAGCGGGCCGCTCTTCGGGCTGCTCGTCTTCAACGGTGGCCACCTGCCGACTGGAGGAACTCAGCATGGGGCCCTTGTGCTTATGGTCGTTCTGGTAGGGGCGCCGGTTAGGGTCGCCAGCCGGCGTCTTGGGAGCCAGAGCAACTACTTTCCCCGAGGCGTCCACTCGGAGCTCGGTCTTCATGGAGGAGTCGGCCGTGGCATATTTGTCGGCGGTGATCAGCAACTCATCGAGGGTAGCCGGCTCGTCACAGAGGAGTCGGTGGTTGAGGAGGGTGCCCTCTCGGCACCCGGCAGTGAAGTACTCGATGGCCTAGACCTCGTGCACTCCCTCGCAGGAGTTGCGGAGCTCGGCCCATCGCATGAGGTAGTCGCGGGTCGACTCGTTGGGGCCTTGGACGCAGAGGGAGAGCTGGCGAGGCTTGGGAGGCCGCTTGTAGGTGCTGGTGAAGTTGCGGACGAAAACTTCGGTGAAGTCCAGCCAGCTGTTGATGCTGTAGGGCTTGAGGCTGTTGAGCCATGTGCGCGCCGTGCCTTGCAGCATCAAGGGGACGTACTTCACGGCGACGCGCCGATTGCCGTTGGCGATGCTGACGGTTGTGGAGTAGTCGATGACCCAATCTTCCGGCTTCACTGAGCCGTTGTACTTGGGCGTGTCTCTGGGAAGCGAGAACCCTTTGGGAAAGGGCTCGTCGCAGATGCGGGGGCCAAAGCATGGCGGGCCGACATCGTCTTCTTCTTCTAGCGCCAAGGATCGAGCAAGGCGGTCGATCCTGTGGCGGGCGTCGTTCTCGCCGACTCCTTTTCGGCGGCCGAGTCGGTCGCCAAGAGTCGGATGGGTGACAGGCGGTGGAGTGAGGTGTCTTTCTCTTCGAGGTGGGGGAGGAGGCAGGTTTCGTTGGTGTTCAACCGCCCGAGGGCGGCCATCCGCATCGCGCTCGATAGTGATGCGAGTCCGGCTGCGGCTGGCAGCCGGCTCCTTGTCTTTCTTCTGGCGCGCGCCGCTCGCAGTCGGCGAGCGGGACGTCGCGGCGTGCTCCCGGCGCGGGGGATGGCTATCAGCTCGGGCGCCAGCTTCGTGCCGTTCTGCAGCCGCGTCGATCAGCTGCTGGATCCGTGTTGTCATGTAGGGGAGCTCATCGGCTCCCAGCCCATTGAGCTCCTCTGCGGCCGCCTGAGCGGCTCGCAGGTTCTCGAGCGGGGTGGCGTAGACGGGGCGATCTGCGCCCAGCATGCTGGCAACGGCTGCGCCGCGCTTCTGTACGAAGCCGGCTCGACTCGGGCCGCTAGGCGGCGGCGTCCCGAAGGCGGCAGCGTCCCGAAGGTGGCGCGGTCAACTTCGCGCTGGTGGGCCTCGGTGAGGCGTCTCATCGAGGCTATCTTCTTGCTCTCCGCGATGAGGGCGAGGCGGCGTGCCTCCAGGGTCTCGGCGTCGGCGTCGGCCGGGATGGGGACGGAGAGGTCGTGCATCGCCGCTTGCTGAGCGTCGTGGGCGTTCTCGCCCGAGTTGGAGACGTGGCTGATGACCAGCACTTCGGTGACAGCGCTGCTGCCGCTGTCAGCTGGAGGGAGGGGATCGTCGAAGATCACCACGTCGGATGGGTAGGCGTCGAGCGACGCGGTGTCGGAGTCGATGATCATCGGGTCGGTGGAGCCGACCGACTCCATGTCCGCAGCGGGCTCGCTGGAGACGTGAAGTTGATCGAGGAGGCTGACGAGGCGGCTCTCGGGGTAGTCGGTGCCTGCGTCGGACGCAGGCTCGTTGGAGATGCGAGTCTCGCCAAGCAGATCGGCGAGACGGCTCGCTGCGCAGGCGTCGTCGACGCCTTGCAGCGCGTCGGGGCAAACGCCATCAGGCACAGCAGGCTGGCTGCGCTCGCGGGGAAGGAAGAGGGTTCCCGTCCAGAACAGGTCTCCGGACGACGGTGCACTTGGCCCCACGGTGGGCGCCAAATGTCGGGTGGTTGGTGCGACATATGCCAAGGGATGGCTTATCATTGTGGGAGCCAATAAAACGTCGCCGGTGCCTGGAAACGGGATGAGGCGAAGACATGCACGCCGGCGAATCTTACCCAGGTTCGGGGCTCTCCGAGGAGATAACACCCCTAGTCCTGCTCTGCGGGGTCTCCGCATGATCACTAGATCGATAAAGGGTAGCTACAATCGCTCCTAGAGCTGTTGGAATCAAGGGAGAAGAAGAACAAGGCTAGCTCTTGCTTCTCTCTGTCTATGGTGTGTGAGTGTGCGCTATGCTTAGAAGCGAACGGTGCTGAGGTGCCAACGGTGCTAAGGTGCGAACGGTGCTGAGGTGCGAACCCTTTGCATGGGTGCTCCGGGGGGTTTATATAGGCCTACCCCCCGGGGGTACAAAGGTAATCCGACTGGGAACTGGTCCCAGCCGTCAGTGTCTACGCCTGCCGGCTTCTCCGCCGGCTGCTGGGTCCCGCCGGCTGGTGGGTCCCGCCGGCTGTCGGCTACCTGGTCGACAGGCCGGCCCCACCGCCTAGGGTCTTGTCGGCGGCTGCTTACTGTAGTCGCGCCTCTGATGATGAGGGCTTTGTCGAGGTAAGCGTGGCTACAGTGACCCGCATCGGGGGCTATCACTGTAGCCTCACCTCGTCTTGTCTCCTTAATGGGGCTCCTGCTTCGAGGAAGGGAGTCGCCGGCTTTTGGAGTCCGGCTATGCTCCTGGCCGGCTAGGAAAAGCCGGGCCGCCTTCACGCCTCTCTCTGGCTGAAGGGGCCCGCAGTCCTTGGGCCGTATGGGAGTGGGTCGTGGATGACGTTGAGGCTAGCGTGGCTACAGTTCCGAGCCGCACGGGAGACGTCCCTCCCGTACGGCCTCCTGTAGCCATGCCCGCCTCGGGCTTCGGGGGTCATGGGCCGCACTGTGGCCACACCCTGTCGCGTCGCCGTTATGTAGGAGTGGTTGTGGTCTTGGCCGGCTTCCAGGAGTTGGCATCCTTCTTGGCCGGCTTCTTGGAGTCGGCGAGGCTGGGTCGCCTTCCGGGAGTCGGTGAGGCTGGGTCGCCTTCCGGGAGTCGGCTTGGATGGCAGCCGGCCGGGGAAGGCGGCCCAAATGCTTGGAGTGCTTGAAGGCCCAAAAAGGCCTGATAAATTTCCTAAAGAGCCAGGGGTAGTCGGTTGAGCTACCCGTGGCCATTTACTCCGACACTCTGGTTTGCGGATTTCCTGCCAATGATTGCAAAGGTGGACAGGTATCTCGCCGGGTGGGCGGCTTGCCCCTCTCTCTTGCCGGGCGCTTGGTGCTCATTGATGACGTCCTGGACGCGCTCCCCACTTATGCCATGGCGGCTCTGCTGCCGCTGCCGTCCGTGGTTCACGCTCTGGACGGGCTCCGTCGCTCCTTTCTCTAGAACGTTGCCGAGCGGGCCACGGGCGCTCAATGCCTCGTGGCGTGGGAGCGGGTGTGCCGGGCCAAGAGTGAAGGCGGACTGGGGGTCAGCGACCTGGCGACCGAGAATGCGTGTCTTTTGCTGAAGATGCTTCATCGCCTGCACACGACCCCCGAGTGTCGGTGGGCCGCCTGGGTCTGGGGTGGTGCGGGCGGGCACTCCCTCCGTTGCCGGTGAGGGGCGGAGGGAATGTGAGGCGGCTCCGTCACGCCGCCGCCCCTAAAGGCGCCCTGTCCTCCAGCTCCGCGTATAGGCTCATGCGGTTCAGAGGGGTGCGCGCTGGCTTCGCCTCCATGATCTGGGGGACGCGTGCTCCCTCGCGGGTGAAGTTTTTCTGCTGGCTGCTGGTGCAGAGACGTATCCACACGAGGGACGTCCTGCTCCGGAAGTGCATCCTCGCCGCGGAGGACGCCGGCTGCCCGCTTTGCTCTGCAACTCTGGAAAGTGCAGATCACATGCTCTTCTCCTGCCCGTTCGCGACTAACTTTTGGCAAAAAGTAAATGTTGCCGTTGACGGCGTCACGATCTGCACGCTCTCTGCTCTTACAACTGCGGCTGCGGCGGCCGTCGATTCTGAGGTTGAGTTCTCCATGCTGTGTTGTTGGCAGCTTTGGAAGCACCGTAACGCTGTTGTTTTTCAGCGGCTGCCATCGTCTCTTGCTCGCTTGCTCTGCTGCTGTCGGGAGGACACAGTTCTGTGGCGTGATCGGCTGCTCAAAGCTCATCGATCGGATGTGGGGGCATGGCTGCGCGCGCTCTCTCAATAGCGTGCGTTGTGTGTGGTTTGCTGGCTCCTCTCTCTCTTTGTAAAGCTGCTGCGTTGTAACTATCTGGGATATTAGCCCACTTTGATCAATATATTTAGATGGGGGATTCTCTCCCCCGGTGAAACTTAAAAAAAATCCGAGATATATTGCCATGCAATTTCCACCGTTCTGTTATTATAACACACATCATCATTGTCATATTGCTTTGCATGATCATATAGCTAACATAGTATTTGTGTCTCAGGACTCTCACCCACCATTCATTATTTTTTTCACATATTACACTAGATCATTGCACATCCTGGTACACCGCCAGAGGCATTCACGTAGAGTCATAGTTTGTTCTAGTACCGAGTTGTAATTTTTTTGAGTTGTAAGTAAATAAAAGTGTGCTGATCATCATATTCATTATTGGAGCATTGTCCCAAGTGAGGAAATGATGATGAAGGCTATGATTCCTCCATAAGTCGGGATGGGACTCCGGACGAAAAAAAAGAAAAGAAGGCCAAAAAGAGCACACAAAAAATGACCAAAAAGAGCCCAATAAAAAAATTAAAGAAAAAAAGAGAAGGGGCAATGTCACTGTCCTTTTCACACTTGTGCTTCAAAGTAGCACCATGTTTTTCATAAGACTGTCTCTTATGGTTTCATTTACATATAACTAGTGATAATTGTTCATTATAGAACTTGACTTGTATATTCTAACGATGGACTTTCTCAAATGCCCGAGGTGTTCATGAGAAAATGAGTTGGATGCACACCCACTTATTTTATTTTTGAGCTTTCATACACTTGAGCATCTCCAGCCGTTTGCCCCCCCCCCCAGCGCACTCGGCGAATGCCTTTTGGCGTTTGCGCTGGCGATTTTTTTGCCATCGGGGCGATCGAGTTTCCAGCCGCGCCCCCAGGTTTCGGCCCCCAGACGCTCAAAAATTCGAACTTGTCTTTCCCGCTGCCAAAAACGCCACAAGTTCCACTACTAGGGAAAACCTTATACACAGAACTTTAGCAGTAGCGCTGGGTAAAATGCGGCGCTACTGCTACTTAACAGTAGCGCGGGGAAATGGAAGGCGCTACTGCTATGAGAATAGCAGTAGCGCGGCCAGCGCAAAGAGCGCTACTACTAAAATTACCCCACCGTTGCCGCCAGGCTAAGTGTAGTACCAGCGCTTGCCTATGAAACACACTACTGCTAGCTTGTCTAGCAGTAGTGTTTTCTCCTAAACCACACTACTGCTAATCCAACCTTATCCCCCCGCCCGCCCGCCCATTTCCTCACTTTCCTCACTGTCGCGGCCGTCGTCCTCCTCCTGCCATCGCCACATTGCCGCCGCCGTCGCCACATTAATGCCGGCATCGCCGCCATGCTCCGGCCTCGGTAAGCCTCCTCCATCTCCTCTTCCTCCTCCCCCCTGCTCCTCCCTCCACTAGTCGCCCTCCATCAACAACACCTCCTCCCTCCATAGCCCCTCCTCCCTCCACAGCCCCTACCCCCTCCACCTCCTCCATCCACAGCCCCTCCTCCCTCCATTGATTTAGTTGACAGTATAGATAGGTAGAATGTAGGTTTTTTCAATAGTATAGATATGTAGAATTTTGTAGAATGTACATAGAATTTAAGTGGTTAGTAGAACTAGTTTATTTATAGTAAGTGCTTAATAGAATTAGTTGAATTAGTATGAAAATTAATTATTTTTATTTATAGTAAGTGCTTAGTTGAACTAGTTGAATTAGTAAGAAAAATAATTATTTTTATTTATAGTAAGTGCTTAGTTGAACTACTTGAATTAATAGAACTAGTTTATTTTTAGTAAGAAAATTTAGGTATGGAAAATTTAATTTTTTTATGTCATTATCACTTTGTCATCAAAGAATGCTATATGCTATTTGATGATCTAAAATTTTACTCGGTGGAATATGCATGCTTTGTAGAGTCGTGTCTCCTTGGAGTGATCGTCATCCGAGCTACCTCTACTTCCTCTACACCTGAGTTGGTGAGCTAAAAGTCCACCTCCTCCTTCTCCACTCCTCGGTGTGTTGAATAGAGTAGAACTAGGGTATTTAGTCGGTGAGCTCATGTGCGAATGCTTATGATAATTGATCCGGATGGAATTGCAAGTTTAAAGCATCGTTGTATGTGTATGCACATCTTTGTATCAAAGGGACCATCCGAGTGGCCTATGTTTTGCTGGAGTGTTGATTCATTTCCGTTCCGGCAAATTTCAGGCGCTCGATATGTCCTATTTTAGCAAAGGTCATGCCGGATTTTTTCGTGAATTTAAGCATGACTTGTGCTAGAATATGTAGGAAATATCGAGTGCCCCGGATTTGTGTGTTGAGTTTCCTGGTAGTTGCCTTCGATCGATTTTCAATTAATGTTTCAACTATGAACATAGGAAATGTCTGATGACGAAAAGGATTTCGGTATGTGCGAATATTGCGAAGACGAGGGCGGTCTATGCGACAGAAATTTCCTAGTTGATGGTAGGCGCATCGGCATCAAGCTCGATGAGACCTTGGAAGTGGATACAGTAAGTCACAATGACAAGTCTTTTTTTGTAATTAAGCATGACTGCTTCTTCTTTTGCTTCAACTTATAATTTTATTTTTTTACTATTCTACAAGCGTATCCCGTTCCATGCAAGAATTTTTGTCTTGGATAAGATTGATTTCAGTCCTATGGAAACTATGGAGGTAAAGAGAGTTCACTTGAGGACCGAGCATGGTTATACTTGTACTG
The DNA here is from genome assembly GCF_018294505.1 of Triticum aestivum. Lineage (NCBI taxonomy): Eukaryota > Viridiplantae > Streptophyta > Magnoliopsida > Poales > Poaceae > Triticum > Triticum aestivum. The sequence goes on from NC_057808.1 coordinate 360,154,912, forward strand.
CAAAATTATAGAATACAGACACCTAAACCTATTTTGAATGCAAAAATTGGAGAGCACTATGCAAGGCTTATGCATTTGAGCCTGATATGCTTACTGTCGTGGACTTAACACGGCAGATGTCCTAGCGAAAGGACTTAGTCGTGGAGACATCGCAACTAGTTTAGCTTAGGGGTTAATCGGGACAAAGGACACAGAGATTTTATACTGGTTTAGCCCCTCGCGGCGAGGTAAAGGCCTACACCAGTTTGGGGTTGTATTGCTTGGGTTTCGATTACCAGGGAGCGAATACGCTTGACCTGATTCTTGACTTGTTGTTTCTTGAGTTAACCCGCCGGGTCACCCCTCTATGTACATAGGTTGATGCCCGACGGCTTACAGAGTCCCGGCCGGCTCATACACAACGTGTCCAGCTCGGTGACTAACTAAGCTTGCCTTACAATACAAGTTATACATGTGGTGGTTCATCCTTTTGGGCCTCAAGTCGCCTCTGGATCTTGGGCCGTCAATAGGCTTGCTATGACCCGCCATCTTAATTGATAAGTCGCCAGTGGTATGACCCGGCCCCTCCTAGGCGGTTCATACTCAATAGTTATATCCCCAATATTAGGACCCAGGTTGATTTGAACTTGTTCACATCAATCTTCAATACCTGACTTGTCAAAATTTTGCATCGTCCGTTTGATAAATTTTGCTGTAACCCGCCATGACGACAGCTCACATAATCTTCTTAACCCGCCATGAAGTCATTTCGCATTAACTTCGCACAAAGCCCAGAACATCTTAACTGATCCTTATCTTAATCTTAATGAACATCCCAAAAATCGAGGCGTCCATATAGCCACATGATGATTTTGGCCTCCTCGATTCCCGCGCATGCCTTGCATCCATCCTCTTATAAATAGGGGCGGGGGTCCTTTTCATTTTCTCCCTTGCCTCCTCATCCTCGTCTTTCTCTCGCGACTCCTCTGCCACCTCGAGCTCCGCCGCCACTGTCCTCCGTCTGCTGCACCAACTCAGGCCGCAGCATCAACCTGACGGGTCCAGAGAACGCCGGCGCTCCACCACAGTCCATCTGCATCTGTAAGTATTCATCTCCTTATACCTCAGATCTACATTAGGGTTAGCCTTGTTCATCGGTGTTCTTCACTTTATAATTTAGATCGATTATTTTCCAATCTAAATACAATACAAAACTTATACGGTAGCATCTTAGTACCCGTTTTCAACATCAGAATACCTTTCTTTCGTATAAGATCTCATCTGAGCATACAAACTTCTCTGCTGCCGCCACCTTAGGTTTAGGATTTTACTTCATTTTCTGAACAACCGTAGATCCAAAATTATAGCTTCGATCTGTGAAACCTGTTTGTCCATCACCTAGCAAAATTTTGACTCATAGATTTGAAGTACCATAACTGCCATAGTAGCTTATACCATAAACCGTGACCCGCCATATAACATTAGGCTCTGTTTAAGCCGCCATCATACGCTTCATAACATGTATAACCCGACAATATTCTCTGGTTTAACCATGCTTGCTTATCCATCCTCGTAATCTGGCTCTGCAAATTGTGTTTAACCCTTAAACTATGGCCGGCTTAACAACATAATCCTTATCCCGACAGGTACCATTAGCCTTCTTTTAAGCTGCCAATATGACTATCCGCATACTTCAATGTTCATCTTCCGGCTTAACACATTAGCCGTTTATAGCACCTTACTTTTGAATCAATGGTCCGGTTTAATAGCATAGTCTTAAACCGGCAACATTTCTTTCTTTTAGGTCTTCGTCCTCAAAATGGGCAAGACTATCACTGCCTGCAACTTGGTCGTTTCCCGGGTTACCGAAGAAGATTTGAACGAGTATGTTCAAACAGGTGTCTTTTCCAAAAAAGATGTCATCCATTGGAGGGTCCCAGGCACTGAATCCTCCTGAGCCCAAAGATGGTGAAGTAATTGTCTTCACTGATCATATGCTCCATGGCTTCAGTCCTCCCGGCTCAAAATTCTTCTACGATGTGCTGCATTTTTTCAAGCTCCATCCACAAGACATCGGTCCAAATTCTGTTTCAAACATCTGCAACTTCCAAGTGTTCTGCGAGGTTTACCTTCAACAGGAGCCCACCGTAGAACTATTCAGGGAATTTTATTATTTAAACCAGGAGAAAAATTCACAGATGGGCCCAGCCTAGAGTTAGGTGGTATTTCTATACAACGACGGAAAGAATCCACTTTCCCAGCCGCCACTCTGCCCAGTCACCCCAAAGACTGGAACCAAACCTGGTTTTACTACAAAGACACTTCTCCAGAAGGGGAGAATCCTCTGCCGGGTTATCGCGCCAGCCGGCTTAGCAACAGGCATCCTCTTCCAGACCGCATCAGTACAGCGTAACGGAAGAAATATATGCCAGTCTTTTCAAAGATCCAAGCCTTATGGCAAACGGCTTGACTGGAATTGATCTGGTTCGATGCTGGGTTGCCTGGAGAGTCTTGCCCTTAAGCCGCCGTCTCGGCTTAATGTGCGAGTACACTGGCGAGTTAGAAGATCCTCAACGCCACTGTCAGATTGAATTGACTGATGAAGACATAAATAATATGACCAAAACTCTGTTAAATGAGAGCTTGGAAGACTGCAATAAAGCCGGATTGAATCCTTTCTGCGTTCTGAACAAACCGCCAGCTGTAAGCTTTTAACCAACTTCGTAATTGAATCACTTCTTCACTTATATAAATTGCCTTTTCATACTCATTTAATATTTTGCAGGCCGATTCATCTTTCTGGAGTAAGAAGCTGCCGGATAAACCGACCAAGGAGCCTCGGACAAAGACCAAAGCTACTAAAAAGCCCACCAAGAAGTCCAATCCTTTCGATTTATTTAACTTGGATGATAATGATGAGTCAGAGGTAACCCTTGAGTCCCTTGGCTCATTTTTTGTACATCTTATTGATAATAATCCCTATCAGGATGACGCGGAAGGGAGCCAAGCCAATGTTGAAGAGGTAACTATCCTTTCCTCCGACTTTGAACCTCTGCTAGGACAGAAAATTCGTCAAGCAAGCCAAAAAGTAAGATTTTCTCATCCTTTAGTTTAATTGGATCCCAACTTTCTTTTGATGAAGAAACAACATGAAGCTCGCCGCACGACCCGGAAGAGTGGCAGCGGAATTCTTTCCTCCGGCTTACCAAACACACCAGCACCTCGCAAGCATCGACCGGAGGTTCCAAATATTTCTAACTTAGCTTATCCCAAGGCAGGTCTTTTTCGTCAATCTCTTAACCCGTCCGATTAAAATTATCAGGGAACGTCTCATTCCTCCTCCGGCGATTCAACTGGGACTCAAATCCTGGCCTTCAAGACTATGCCTGGGTGAGAATATTAAATCTATTCGCTTTGAATCATGCACTTAATTTTTATATTAACTCAATCTTATTCTTCCTTTTCAGCGCTATGGCAAAGCCCAGCAAGAAGCAGAAAACTGACAAACCGGCTGAAGAGCCCAAAAATGTTGATCCGGAACAACATGCTACAACTGAGACTTTTCATCAAGTGTCAGAAGCTATTATGAATGACCCCCCTCAAGAGGACCACCCCGTCACTCAATACGCCACGGACGATGATCCAGAAAATGACAAACTACCCAGTCCTGCTCAGCTAGCTTAGGAATCTGATGATATAATGATTACTGGGACAGCTTTTCAGGCCCCAGGCAACCCCGTTGCCTTGTCCAAGCATAGCGCCAGGGAGGAATTCTCTGCTGTTGATAAGGGAAAATGGAAAGTTGACTTGGAAGGCTATGCTCAATTTAGTGCTCAAGATATTCACTCTGGTTACTTGAACCACCTTCACACCAGCCGTGACTTTGAAGCCGGCTTGGTCAACTTGATGAAGGAGCGCTTTGAGGTAATTCAGCACAATCCTCTTCATAAACATATCTCTATCAGCCGCCAAGTCTATAGAATATGATAGAATTGAATATATGGTAGACTTTTAGATAGTCATAAATAGATGAAGATCAAAAACTAGTAGCCCCCACGGGCCAGCTTAAACTATCAGTTTAAGCCGGGACATCAATTAGCAGTGATCAACTTTGCACCTGTAGTCCCCAAGGGCCGGTTTAATCAACATGAATAAGCCGGGACTTATCACCATGACTTCAAATAAAATCTAAGTATGTAGCTTTTATAAACCAAATCATATCATTTTCCCCGGGTCATCATATAAACTTGTCTTGAAAAGAGCAATAGGCATTAGCCCCCAAGTGCCAAGGAAAATACTTGTATTGTGCTTGGGACTTCAAAAATAATCATGACCATAATACCTTCCATGTTTGTTCATATCGCAGGCTGAACTAAATGAGAAGGAATCCCAAGTCAAAGATCTAAGGGCCAATATTCAAACGCAACAATCTAAGACTTCCAAAGCCAAATCAGAGCTGAAGATTGCATTGGAAAACATTGAGCAATTGAAAAAAAACTTCAGTACTGATAGAACCGGCTGGGAGACCGAGAAAGCAACTCTATTAAAAAGAGCAGAGGATGCCGAAGCAGCCCTTAAACCGGTAACTTACGAGCAGTCTGGTTTAAAGCATCAAATCAACAGCATGACATCGGCCATCTTCGGTAAGTAACAAAAAATACTTTCCTTTGCACCAACAGTATATCATAATCATCTACCGGTTTACCAATAATTTTAATGATGTAGGCTCCCGAAGCACCAAGTTGGGTTCAGACATGCGTATCAAGCTTAAAGTTGTCTATACTCTAGTAGAACAGCTACACACTGGCGCTCCACGAACAATCGCTGCTGCTATTCATAAGAAACATCCGCCCTCCCTCATCAAGGAAACACTGAAGAAGCTTTCAGTACTGTCCCAAAGAATTGAAGATTTAAAGATCAGCAGCCAGAGCCGGCACCATGACTGCCCTAAGCCGGGCAAAAGCATGGCTAGCAGATCTTGATCCAAAAGATTTAGCCAATGGTTGCCCTAGTGTGAAAGAGGATGGGTCTCCCTTCAGTGCTAACGATTTTGCAAAGATAGCAAGGGAAATGCGGCCATTGGCAAGCAAGATAGCTGAAGATACAGATCTATCCCAATACCAGGCGGCTTATGACGCCGAAAACAAGGTGAAGGCACCAGTTCATCAGGAGGTGGATCTCATCCCGCCGACTCGTAAGCACACCTTCGCTCCTGACATTGATCCATCATGTCTTATAAATGACGAGGTTGTGTTCAGAGCTTTGACCGGTATCAACTAGGCTTCGCCTGACTTCCAGCCAATGGATAACCAAGGAGAAGAAGAAGCAGTGCAGGATGAACCGGAGGCGTCGACCCGCCAAGACTAGAAGTCTTAATTCATGAGCCTTTCTCTGTGTATCTCAAAAACACCTTACTGTTTTGTGGCCATATGATGCCTTGTAATAGGCTAGTTTGAACAATCCTGGTCTGTCACGCCATTGTGCGTGTTTATTTTGCATAACACTGCCGATCCATCATTTGAAGATCTACCACTTATCCTTATAATATCCTCAATTATGTAGTCCATGCTTATCATTTTTTCCTGCACATAAGCAGATAACAAGTGACCTGGCGGTTTACCCAGGGCGGGTCACAATACCCCATATAAAAAACCACTGATGACTAAATAGTCCATAACCAGGGCCGGTTTATCAAAACCTCATATAATCACAACAAAGTAAATATCATACCTGTGATATTTGTTCACACTGCCGGCTTATCATACGTTGTGCAGTAAGGGTAACAGCCCAAAGACTGAGAACACAATGCCCTCTTCAATTTATTCATACCACCGGCTTATCACGCCATATGCAGCAAGGGGTAATATCCCAAAGCTTAGAACACATCACTCTAAGCACAGAATCATCATACACTGGCGACTTAAAGTCCAAAACCAGGCCGGGTTAATAAAACTCAGGATAGATTCACATATGAACCATAAGGCGACGTGGCCCTAATCAGTTTTTAACCATATATCAACATGGCCACAAAAGATGAATCTCAAAAAATATTCAAAGCAAATATAAATTAGCAAAACAAGGCATTCATAGGCTGCCAAGCCTCAATGACAAGCGTTATTCAAGGGCTACGCAGCCGCTGAGTTAAACCTTAATTCAAACCCGTAAGCCGGACCTCACATGACCAATCACCGTTTTAACTTTGACAAATTCAGGGTCTGTATAAGATTGATTGTCAAGAGTACTGTGAGTCATTCCAGGATTACCTGGTCGGAGTGGCAGGATAACAAAGGCAGGATAACCCGGATTTTTGGTGAATACACCTGGCGTCCAAGCCTATTACAAGGGACAACAAAGCTCTTGTTCATTAACAAGGAGCCCCCAAGTAATATTTTATTCCAGGCGTATAAGCTGGAATAGTAGGGTAGTCATAGCTATGCTAAGTGAGTAGGAAGCCCCCAAGTATTTTGTAACCATGGCACACAAGCCGGATCAAGAGGGTAGTCATAGCTATGCTCAATAAGCAGGATGCCCCCAAGTCATCATATGAATTGACAATAAAGACTCATATTCTCAGAAATGAAACGACAAAGGCCCTGATTTATCAGGGATGCCGGCTTTATTATATTCATCATAATATATACATTGATAGAACTATGCACATCACAAGAGCTGGTGGCTCAGGTGTAATAAGGCCGAAGATAAGCAATATTCCACGGCCGACGGGTCTCTTCCCCAGATTTGTGTGAGTCCTTCTGCTCTCGAACATCAATGAGGTAGTATGACCCGTTGTTCAGATTTTTGCTGACCAAAAAAGGCCCTTCCCAAGGTGGGGATAGCTTATGCATGTCAGTTTGATCCTGGATAAGCCGGAGCACCAAATCTCCTTCTTGGAAAGTTCTGGTTTTAACCCCGCGGCTATGATAACGACGCAGATCTTGCTGGTAAATCACCGAACAAGCTGCCGCAAGGTCACGCTCTTCATCCAACAGGTCAATAGCATCCTGACGTGCTTTTTCATTATCAGCTTCAACATAAGCCGCCACACGGGGCGAGTCATGACGGATGTCACTAGGGAGAACCGCCTCTGCTCCGTAGACCATGAAGAAAGGCGTGTAACCCATAGATCTGTTGGGGTAGTATTGATACTCCATAGCAATGAGGAAAATTCCTCCACGCAACAACCCCACATCCTCTGCAAAGGGACCATAAGCCGGGGCTTGATGCCTCTCAAAATTTCTTGATTGGTTCTTTCAGCTTGGCCATTGGACTTGGGGTGAGCCACTGATGATACATCAAGATGAATATGCTCTCTTTGACAGAATTCTTTCATAGCACCCTTGGACAGATTAGTACCATTATCAGTTATAATGCCGTGAGGATAACCTAACCGAAAAATCACCTTTTTGATGAATTGAACCGTTGTTGCCGCGTCACACTTACTGACCGGCTCGGCCTCAACCCACTTTGTGAATTTGTCAACCGCCACTAAAAGGTGGGTCTTTTTATCTTTGGACCTTTTGAAAGGCCCAACCATATCCAGCCCCCAGACTACAAACGGCCAAGTGATTGGAATCATCCTCAATTCTTGAGCCGGCACATGAGCTCGTCTTGAAAATTTCTGACAACCGTCACATTTACTGACCAAATCTTCTGCATCAGCATGAGCCGTCAGCCAATAAAACCCATGACGAAAAGCCTTGGCTACGAGAGACTTAGAGCCGACATGATGACCACAATCTCCTTCATGAATCTCTCGTAGAATCTCATGGCCTTCCTCAGGAGAAACACAATGTTGAAACACCCATGTGACACTATAGCGATGCAACTCTCCATGTACAATAGTCCTTGACATAGACCGCTGGGTTATTTGCCTGGCCAAAGTTTCATCTTCGGGTAACTCACTCCGGGCATATAAGCCAAATATGGTACTGTCCAATCAGGAATAGCATGAAGAGCCGCCACCAACTGCGCCTCTGGGTCAGGAATAGCAAGATCTTCCTCCGTAGGCAATTTGACTGAAGGGTTATGCAGAATATCAAGGAAAACATTTGGTGGTACCAGCTTACGCTGGGACCCTAACCGGCTCAAACCATCAGCCGCCTCAATTTTCCTGCGATAAACATGTTCCACTTGCTAACCCTTGAAATGACCAGCAATAGAATCAACCTCACGGCGGTAAGCCGCCATGAGTGGGTCCTTAGAATCCCAAGTGCATGAAACTTGCCGAGCTACCAAATCTGAGTCACCAAAACACCTCACCCGGCTTAAATTCATCTCTTTAGCCATCCGAAGACCATGGAGCAAGGCCTCATACTCAGCTGCATTGTTAGTACAAGGGAACATCAACCTTAAAACATAACAAAATTTATCACCTCATGGGCAAGTCAAAATAACTCCAGCCCCCGAGCCTTCCAACTGCCTAGATCCATCGAAGTGAATAGTCCAATATGTGCTATCCGGCTTCTCCTCAGGCATCTGCAGCCCAGTCCAGTCATTGATAAAATCCACAAGTGCTTGAGACTCGATAGCTGTCCGAGGCATATACTTCAAACCATGGGGTAAAAGTTCAATGGCCCATTTGGCTACCCGACCTCTGGCCTCTCTATTTTGAATAATATCCCCCAAGGGGGCAGAACTGAGTAACTGACCACAGTGATGGGATGACCAAAGAAATACTGCTTTAGCTTACGACTAGCCATGAACACTCCATATAGTAGTTTCTGCCAATGTGGATATCTCTGCTTGGATTCAGTGAGGACCTCACTGATATAATAAACGGGCCGTTGAACCGGATATTCCTTGCCTGATTCCTTCCTTTCCACAACAATTTCCATGCTGACAGCTCGGCTATTGGCAGCCACATATAACAACAAGGGCTCCTTATCAATAGGAGCAGCAGGGATCGGCAGTTCAGCTAACTGGTTCTTCAAGGCTTCAAACGCCTGATCAGTAGCATCACTCTAGACAAAGTGATCTGTTTTTTTCATCATCTGGTACAGAGGGATAGCTTTTTCTCCCAACTGGCTTATGAACCGGCTTAAGGCCGCAATACGACTGCCACACGCTGAACATCATTAATACACGCCGGTTTAGCCAAGGCAGTAATAGCCTTGATTTTCTCCGGGTTAGCTTCGATGCCCCTTTCAGAAACCAAAAAACCCAAAAGCTTGCCTGCTGGCACACCAAAAACACACTTGGTCGGGTCAAGCATCATCTTGTAGACCCATAGGTTGTCAAAGGTCTCTTTTAAATCATCTATCAGGGTATCCTTCTTCCTGGACTTTACAACCATATCATCAACATAAGCATGAACATTGCGTCCAATCTGATTATGAAGGCAATTCTGAACACACCGCTGGTAAGTTGCCTGCGCACTCTTGAGCCCAAAAGGCATAGACACATAACAGAAAGCTCCAAAGGGAGTGATGAAAGTTGTCTTCTCCAGGTCCGTAACTGCCATCTTAATCTGATGATACCCGAAATAAGCATCCAAAAAACTCAAACGCTCACAACCCGCCGTAGCATCAATAATCTGATCAATACGAGGGAGAGCAAAAGGATCGGCCGGGCAGGCTTTGTTAAGGTCTGTGTAATCCACACACATGCGCCAAGTACCATTTTTCTTAAGTACCAGCACCGGGTTAGCCAACCATTCAGGATGAAAAACTTCAACAATGAACCCAGCTGCCAAGTGCGGGGCCACTTCTTCACCAATGGCCTTACGCCTCTCTTCATTAATGTGATAAAAGAATTATTTGACCGGTTTAAACTTTGGATCAATATTGAGAGTGTGCTCAGCGAGTTCCCTCGGTACACCTGGCATGTCTGATTGCTTCCACGCAAAGATGTCCCGGTTCTCACGGATGAACTCGATGAGCGCGCTTTCCTATGTCGGATCCAGATTAGCACTGATACTGAACTACTTGGATGAATGACCAGGAACAAAATCAACCAACTTAGTGTCATCTGCTGATTTAAACTTCAACAGAGGGTCATGCTCTGTGGTTGGCTTCTTCAAAGGTGTCATATGCAGGGTCAACATTATCTTTGTACAACTTCAACTCTTCTGTTGCACAAACAGACTCAACATAAGCAGCATCGCCCTCTTCACATTCCAAGGCTATCTTCCGGTTCTCATGCACTGTGATGGTGCCCTTATAACCTGGCATCTTAAGCTGCAGATAAACATAACAAGGTCTTGCCATGAACTTAGCATAAGCCGGCCGGCCAAACAAAGTGTGATAAGGGCTCTTAATCTTCACCACCTCAAAGGTCAAGGTCTCAACTCTGGAATCATGATCATCACCGAAAGCCACTTCCAAAGCTATCTTGCCTACTGGATATGCCGACTTATCAGGCACCACGCCATGAAAAACAGTGTTAGACGGCTTAAGATCCTTGCCAGTCAAACTCATACGACAAAAAGTTTCGTAGTAAAGGATATTGATGCTGCTACCTCCATCCATGAGCACCTTAGTGAACTTGTAGCCTCCAACCTGAGGCGCAACCACTAAAGCCAGGTGACCCAGATTGTCAACCCGGGGCAGGCGATCCTCACGGCTCCAAAGAATAGGATGTGCAGACCATCGCAAGTAAAGGGGAATCGCCGGCTCAACTGCATTCACCGCCCTTTTATGAATCTTCTGGTCTCGTTTACATAAACTCATGGTGAATACATGATACTGTCCTCTATTCAACTGCTTCGGATTACTCTGATAACCAGATTGCTGCTGTTGATTCCCTTGACCAGAATGCTGATTAAAACCACCTTGATTGCCTTGACCCTGGAAACCAGAGTTTGAGCCGCCACCACCAAAGCCAGGCCTGTGAGAGTCGGATCCTGAGCCGCCATTCGGCCCATGATTATTCTGGAAAAAACTGGAATTTCTGTACTCCCTCAGGATGAAGCAATCCTTCCATAGATGATTGGCCTGCTTCTCTTGCGTACAATGCTTTGGGAAAGGCTGGTTCATCATCGCCTCAAGGTTGAACTTTGGCCCGCCAAGCCGGGGCAGCTTTCCCTTCTGACGCTGAGTATTGTTCTGCATATTCGTGTTGGCCACAAAGTCTAAACCACCCTCAGCCTTGCGTTTACCGTTGCCACCGTGACCCGCCGTGTTATGCTGTTGTCCCTTCGAACTGCCACTCTTCTTCCCCTTACCAGCCTTATCCTCATCAGACTCAGGGTCTTTAGTACTATCAGAGTCAATGTATTTGACGAGAGCCGCCATGAGTTCTCACATGTCATTGCAGTGATGTTTAAGCCGCCCTAGTTTCTTCTTAAGGGGAAGGAAACGACAATTTTTCCCCAACATCAGGACTGCTGAACCGGCATTGATACTGTCCGACGAGTGTATGATAGCTGAGATCTGGCGCACCCAATTGGTCGTTGACTCGCCCTCACCTTAGCCACAAGAGTCTAAATCCAGAATTGACATGGAATGCTTGCATGTGTCTTTAAAATTCTGGATAAAACACGTTTTCAGCTCCGCCCATGACCTAATGGAATTAGCAGGCAACCCTTTCAACCAAGTACGAGCCAGCCCATCCAACATCATGGTGAAATACTTAGCACATGCAACATCATTAACATCCAACATCTCCATTGCCATCTCATAGCTTCGATCGAAGCCTCTGGGGGCTGATCCGCTGTGTAATTAGGAACCTTACGTGGGCCCTTGAAATCTTTGGGCAAACGCTCGTTGCGTAGAGCCGGCAGTAAACATGGCACACACAAGGTTCTGGAGGTCACTCCCGCCTCCACAGAGTCTGACGGATAAACCGGAGATTGTTGTTGAGCCGCTAGTTGAGCCGCCAGCTCCGCCTCCCGACGTGCCCTGCCCTGATCCACCAAACTCTGAGCATCAACACCACCGCGCGCCGGGCCATGCCTACGAGGCTGGTTCTGGTGTTGCTCACTGCTTGAAACTGCTGGCGAGTCAATATGTGTACTATAACTGCGGCTTGGATGAGGGGTTGAGTGAATCCGTTCACGACTATATGAATAAGCCGCCTGTTGAGCCACGACTGTCTCAAGAAGTTCTCTGGCCCTCTGCGTCTCTATCGCAGCTGGAGACTCGCCTTCAACTGGGAGAGCTGCCAATCGTGTTGCCGCAGCAATCATATTATCCAACGGATTAGATAATGACCCGACGGTGTTGGAACATGCTGAGGCGGAGTAATATCCAAATGAGGCAGATCCGTAGTACACGGCTGAACCGGCGCTCCGGTCATGGGCGCCTCAACCGCCCGGTTCACCACAGGTGGGTCACTGGTCCCTGCCCCGGGCGTGTTGAAGAGGTTTCTCGCATTGTAAACCGGAGGTAAACGACTCTGGTGCCTCCTTCTCATGATGGCATTTGAAGCGTTTTGATCCAAGGTGAGCCGAAACGACTCTGCCTGAATCCGTTGTGCCGGAGAGTCCAAAACAGCTTGCTCCGTGGCCATCCTAGTGTTCTCAGCCGCCAGTTCTTCCTTGGCTCGGGCTATCTCATCTCGTAGCTTTGCCACATCCACCTTATGCTGTTCCTGGTTGTCCAGGGTCACCTCCACCCCCATCAGAGTCGCCAAAGCCTCCACCAACTCTGTCAGAACTTGAGCCGGCAGGCGCACAGAGCCGCTAGCACCAGGCGTCACCGCAGCCGTTGAGCTGGAGGTCATAGCCACGATGGTCGTTGAGCCGAGCGCCGGCTGTGTACTGGCCATGAAGATCACAACCCTGTTCGGCGGCTCATAGGGGTCCAGAATACTGTCGCCATCAGAACAGCCCCCAAGACGCCCGTCCTGCAGTTGATACACTGAGTTGGTCTCACCGGTTGACGATTCACCATCAGAGTAGATGGCCAACTCACCACCAGACATAGATCCTTCCTCAAATTCAGCCCCATGGATGAAACCAACAAAGGCATGCTTCACGGCGGGCTGCACCTTGGCGGGTCGTGCACGCTGAGCCGTCTCGATGATGTCGGTGCAGGTGTCCGGCTTAGGTCCCGATTCGTTGATCTTGCCAATGAAGACATGGATTCCGCCGAAGGTGACCCGGTACCCGTACTCAATTGAGCCAGCCTCGGGGCCCCAGTCTGCATCGTCAATGTAGATCTTGCCGCGATGACTCTTGGTCATCCGGCCCATAGCGTAACCCTTGATCCCTGCGAAGTTGCCATTCAAGAACTCGAAACCACCATGCGCTGGCCCCACGGTGGGCGCCAACTGTCGTGGACTTAACACGGCATATGTCCTAGCGAAAGTACTTAGTCGTGGAGCCATCGCAACTAGGTTGGCTTAAAGGGGTTAAGCGGGACAAAGGACACCGAGAGTTTATACTGGTTCAGCTAGCCCCTTGCAACGGAGGTAAAGGCCTACTCCAGTTTGGGATTGTATTGCTTGGGTTTCGATTAACAGGGAGCAGATACGCTTGACCTGATTCTCGACTTGTTGTTTCTTGAGTTAAACCACCGCCGGGTCACCCCTTTATATACATAGGTTGATGCCCGGCGGCTTACAGAGTCCCGACCGGCTCATACACAACCTGTCCGGCTCGGTGACTAACTAAGCTTGCCTTACAATACAAGTTATACATGTGGCAGTTCATCCTTTTGGGCCTTAAGTCGCCTCTGGGTCTTGGGTCGTCAATAGGCTTGCTATGACCCGCCATCTTTATTGATAAGTCGCCAGTGGTATGACCCGGCCCCTCCTGTGCGGTTCATACTCAGTAGTTATATCCCCAACACTTACCACCTTTGATATTCGTCCAGAAGATGATATTGAAGGTAATATCGACATCTGGGTCGATGTGCAGATGCCTCCAGTTCTACCATTATGTGAGTTTCTCAACCATATTTATGTTTTGGATATTTTTTATTCAAAAATAGTTGACAACTAATTTCTATTGACATCTTATGTCCATTCAAGCAAACATGTCCGGCGCTTGGTATACATGACCTACTACTGGGGCTGAACTAAACTGCGAGGAGATAAGCCATTATGTTTCATGGCTTGAAGATCTTCATACTGTCAAGACAAATTATTTTCCTGTTGAAAACCTTAGTACTCAAAACGTGCGACCACTAGCGTGCGTATTGAACTACGATCACATCTATTTAGGAAAGATGGTAAGATTTTTACTATTTGTCCTCAGTGCATCTTTTGCATACATTATTTTTAAGCTAAACTTCATTGCTAAGTATGTTACTACGATGTTCTTCAACAGGGACTCCCGATGATAGTTGTGCCTCATTGGATCGAGCCTAAAGGTCACATGGCAATGGTTAGCATATGGCCAAGACATCCTACATTGCACATGAGTGCATTGAGGATTTCTAAAAGCGAGAAAGTCTTAATAGTCAAAGACTAGAGAAAAATTGTGAAGGATCGTAGAGAAGTACTAGGGGGCAGCAATCAGAAGCGCAGCCCACAATTAGGAGACAGGTTCATCTGCATGTTCCAATATGATGAAGCAGGAGTGCTACACATGTTGTATGCTATTTTACCTGAAGGAGAGCAGCAGGAGTGATTAGCTAGCTAGAATGAGTTTAAAGATGATGATGTGCTACACTATGACTATGATGATTAAATAGCTAGTGTTGGTGGTAATGACTATGATGATTATTATTAGCTAGTGTTGGTGGTGACTAGATAGCTACACTATGACTATGATGATTAAATAATGTTGGTGGTAATGACTATGATGATTATTAGCTAGTGTTGTTTGTGATGATATGATGCAAGAGTTTTTATATTAATATGATGATGATGAGTTATTGTTTTTACATTATAATGAGTTATTGATAATCCATGACTTGACCACTTAGGCTCCATCCACTTGAAACTAATCCGCGGTTCTTTCACCTAGTGATTTAATAACTCATTATAATGTAAAAACAATCTCTAAACTGCTACTGTATGAAAACTTGTATAAAGGTGTATGAATACGACATAAAATAAGAAAGAAATAGAATACAGAATAATAGTAGTAGCGCGGGCAGTGAGATGCGCTACTAGTAACTACCAGTAGCACATTTTGCAGGGAGCACTACTACTAAGTAGATATAGCAGCAGCGCGGGCGAACAAACACTACTGCTAACCTTTAGCTGTAGCACCCATGCTATTGCTAGGTCGAAAACCCGCGCTACTGCTAGGCTTTTCCCTAGTAGTGTTCGGCGATCATCATGCCATAGTTCAGTGATCAAAGTCACCCAAAAGTTCGATGATGAAAAGGAAGGAATCATAGACATGGAATGCATCAAACGGCAGGCTCCTCTAGCGTGGGACTGGCCGGGGTTGGCGTGGGCGTAGTCGGGCTCGGCATCCGCATGGCTTCTATGCTCGGGCTGGTCGTTGGCATCGGCATTGGTGTCATCGTGGGCATAGGGGCAGTGGTCACCGTCGGCCCGGGCATCTGGTTCAATATGAGGCTGCGCTCCGCCAGGTACCATGCCTTCACCTGCTCGTCCATAGTCGACATGTCTGCCGGCATCAAGAACGCCAGGTCGGTATTCCTCTTCTTTGTGGCGACGTTGGTCCTAAGAAAGTCGAGCTTGACGTCCTGCTTCATCGTCAACAACGACCACCTCATGTCTGATTTCTCCTCCCTCTTGGCGGCGTTGTTCTTGGCGTCGGCGATGCACTACTCGATCGAAGATTGCAGCTCTACGGCAGCGGGTGCCACGTCCCTCGCCGCTTTTGCTCTCTTGTTGCCATTGGGGTGGCCTTCTGCCGCCGTCAGGGCAAGCACGCCTGGCTTGTAGGTCTCCTTGGCCTTGGCGCGAGGGAGCCATACCTCCCTCTACTTCTCGCACGACTCGATCCTCGAGAACACGTGAAGGAACTTGAACTCTTGGTCGCAATTGTCCTGGCGATACATGTTGAACATCCGAACCATCTGCACAGACGAGGACAAAAAGTGTCCGCGAAGTACGAGGCAACGAACTGGGCCGGCGAACTATGTCCATACCTGACCCTCGGCATTGGCGCCGCTTTCCGGGCGAGCCGCAACCTCCTCTACGATCCCATGCCACTTGTTGCAGGCCATCTGGATGTCGCTGTCGGTGTCAAAACCGGCGGATCTCGGGTAGGGGATCCCGAACTATGCGTCTAGGATCGATGGTAACAGGAGACGGGGGACGCGATGTTTACCCAGGTTCGGGCTTCTCTATGGAGGTAATACCCTACTTCCTGCTTGATTGATCTTGATGAATATGAGTATTACAAGAGTTGATCTACCACGAGATCGTAATGGCTAAACCCTAGAAGTCTAGCTTGTATGACTATGGTAAAGAGTATCCTGATCCGGGCTAAGCCCTCCGGTTTATATTGACACCGGAGGGATCTAGGGTTACATAAGGTCGGTTACAGAGAAAGGAAATCTTCATATTTGGTCGCCAAGCTTGCCTTCCACGCCAAGGAGAGTCCCATCCGGACACGGGTGCAGTCTTCGGTCTTCGTATCTTCACAGCCCATCAGTCTGGCCCATGGCTAACAGGCCGGACGCCTGAGGACCCCTTAGTCTAGGACTCCCTCAGTAGCCCCTGAACCTGGCTTCAATGACAAGGTATCCGACACGTAGATCTGTCTTCGACATTGCAAGGTGGGTTCCTCCTTCCGAACTACAAGATACTCTTCGGAAGTATTGAATGTGTCCGGACCTGTAATGCGCACCACACACAACCACAGAGAGAGAGAGAGAGAATATAATACTCCATGAGTCAAATCCGCTGACAACTTTTTACAACATGACATCACGCCTGCCCGGTCATAATTTTGAACCGTTTTTCGTCTGTCGCTCCATGTTTCGAGACGCGGTTGTCATTGGCACGTCTTGTCAAAGCAGAGATCGTGTCCCCTTATTGCGGGATTCTCATCAATACGGGGGTGGGTAACCCAACCGTCTTTAGGGTACAACTCCTTGGGAATAGGCAAGCTTTAAGGCCCAGGAGGAGGCGTTCGATATTCACGGCCTTTATAAAGGGATACAGACCCGTCTTTCTTCTCCATGCTGGCTTCTTCCTCAACCCTTACTACCTCGAGTTACAACACCCGGGTTTCAATCGCTGCAAGCCTCAGTCATGTACGGATCTAGCCGTCGAGGCCGGTGGGTGGCTTCGTCTGTCATAGAGGAGGATATCGCGAAGCTTCGGGCAGCAAGATATCTGACCGCAGAAATCCTCCACCGGCATCCCACGGAAGGGCAGGTTATCCCCACCCCCAGATCCGGTGAGAGGGTCGTGTTTGTTTCCCACTTCCTCCGAGGATTAGGGTTTGCCTTAATCCCTTCGTCGGGGGGCTCATGTTCTATTATGGACTAGATTTTCACGATCTCGCCCTGAACTCTATTCTTCTCATCTCGTCATTTATCGTCACGTGTGAAGCCTTCCTCCGAACTCTTCCGCACTTCGGCTTGTGGCTCAAGACCTTCAATGTGAAGCCGCAAGTGATGGAGGGGGAGCAGGTGGAGTGCGGTGGAGCCTCAGTAAGCAAGCTTACCAGCGCTGTTTGGCTAAAAAGATCCTTCACAGAATCTTCCGACTTATGGAAGCAGGGCTGGTTCTATATCACTGAGCCCCGTGGTTCCAAGTGGGCAGCTGTGCCTGCGTTCCGATCCAGCCCCCCAATTCAGCTTGCATCATGGATTAACAAGGGGTTGGACTGGGGATCAGTTGATGAAGTGCGAACTCTGCAGAGTCGCATCCGAAGCCTTATTGAAAAGGATATTGATCTTGTCAACATTATTTAGGTAATGCTAGTCCGCCGGACCCTGCCGTGCCAGCGATGGCCTCTCCGCATGTGGGAGTTTAATCCAGAAGGGCCACGGACTCTTCAGCACTTCTTCGGCACTACGCACGAAGGAATGTGGAAATTATTTTTCGGGAAACGAAAACAATGGCCGGAGACCACCGAAGATACTGGCCTAGACTGTAACCATCCGGATACCATGGTAAGTACTCGTCCGCCGAACACCACATAATCAGATATCCTATTGTAAGACACTAAGCAAACCATCTTTTTCCAGGGCTGGATAAAGAAAGCGGAATGGATCAGATGTCCGGCCCCTCTTCCCGAAGACTCAGCGGCCGCTTGTTAACAAGGATGCTGGCACCGGCGCCGTACCAGGCACCGGTAGGGGAGGGCAAGGCGGAGAGTGAGAAGACCCGGGATGACCTTTGTTCCGAAGGTAAATTAGACACTGAGTCCGGAGAAATTGACATTTCCTCACCCGAAGATAAAGGCGAAAGAGAAGCAAGTATCCCTTCTCCATTTAGGAAGAAAAGGGCCGCCTCCGAAGGTTGGGAGGGGCGGTCTCCTAAGAGGGGCAAGATGCCACCATCGAGCGGCTCGGGATTGGAAGGCGACGCTGTTGAACAGCTCCGTCATGAGGACAGGCCCTCAACCAAATCGTAATTGAATCCGGGGTGCTTTGATAGCATCCCGCTCCTTTCCTGTTACCGAAGAGACATGTAACGTGCCTGTGTATTTTTACAGTTCAGCACTGAGTTTTTCTGGGCAATCCTCTTCTTCGGGAGATCTCCTCCCAGAGATGATGGAAAGCGAGACGCCTCCCCCGACCTCCTCGCCCCATAAAGCGGACGACTCTGAAGTGTCATCTCGGAGGGTTTTTCTTGATCAACAAGCGGTGCAGGGGACGAAAGAGGCAGTACCCGAAGGTGGACCTCCGATCGTCCGGGATTCGGGGGCCAATAATGAAAGCCCCGGACTGTCCAGTTTTTAGCCAACGATGATTCTGGAGACGGGTGAACAGGTTCCTTCAAAGGATGGTCGTGCTCCTATAGCGGCTTCCGGAGACCCGGCGGTGCCGGATATATTGAGGGATATGCTGCGACAAGCATCTTTCTCAGGGGAACAGCGTACCTTGATGGGTACGGTGGTTGAGAAGATTCTGTCCGCGAAGAGCGGATTGAATGAAGCCTTCATGAGCCTTCTAAGAGGCTTCGAGGTTTGTGATGTAATATTTTCAACTATATTTTATTTGCAAAGATGCACCTGTGTATAGGTAGTAGCCCCTGGGACTCGGGTTGGCTTCCCATGGGAGGCAAACGGAGGATCAAGAAGAAATACTCAAGGACTAATCTGATTAACTGGAACACATGCTGCTTCCCCCTGGCTACTCCCGGACTACGGATATTGCCGAACTGCAGCGGAAGCTTGATGTGGCAGGGGATGACATTGCGTTAATCAATATGCGTCTTGACAAGTCGCAAGGTATGTATTCGGAGCAGTCCTTTCCCATATATTTTTGTAATATAAGCATGACGCTGAAAGTTTTATACTGGGATATGCATGGCTGCAGATAGTGCTGCCGCCGTTGAGACTCTTCTGGCGGAGCTGGCCTGGGCCAAGGAGCAGGCCTGGTTTAGCAATGCGGCTACCGAAAAGGCATCGTCTGAGTTAAAGGCCGAACAAGCTGCTCGGCGCCAAAACGAGGAGAAGATATCCACGATGGCGCTCAAACTGAAAAATGCTACCGGCCGCTGTGAATTTATTGAGAAGGAGAATGAAGCCAAAATGGCTGAACTTGACAAGGCCTTACGAGAGGCGAAAGAAGCGCGGTCTAAATCCAGAGCAGCCCGTGAGGAGATCCGGCAAGCTGGGGAGATTGCGGCCGGTAGACCCTTTTTGCTGCAGGCTAAGTTCGGCGATCCGAACTATGCTCAGCTTAACCAAGTGTGGAGTTATCCGGACGAGTTTTTAGACTTGCCGAAGAGTTCTTCCGATGCGGCGCGGTTTTACCATGCGCGAGAGGGGTATGCAGTTGTGGCCAACTGAGCCTGTTCCGAATAGCTACTTCTGCTTGGTGCAGCGGCTTGTTGATGCGGCGCCACGTATCGACGCTGTGAGGCGGTCGGCGTGCATTGAGGGTGCACGGATGGCCTTTGCCCATGTCAAGACATACAGGGGGAAGATGAAGGCCATCGATGTTGCAGCGAAGTGTCCACCCAAGGGCAAGGACCATCACGCACCAGAGTATTATTTTGAAGAGGTCTTAGAGGATGCCCGCTTGATAGAGGGTCAATGCTCGAAAGACATAGTATTCGAGTGAGGTGTAAGGGAATTGTAAAAGACAATTTTATATTTAATTTATTTTTATGTTTTGCTTGAATGCTTTTTGTTCCTCCTGTGCGACCGTTTTTATATAATCTGAAAGTTTTCCAGTCGTCGGCTTCAGCCCCCTCGTAGGAAGTACGGGGGTGTTTGGAAAAGCACTTGATCACTCATGACCCAACGTCTTGGTCCATGAAGGAGGTGACAATGCGGCGAACCAGGCAATCGGACTATAGGGCGTTAACACTTTCACTTAGCCATAGGAGTTTTATGGTGGGTCTACGATATAGGCCCTGGTATGTACGCGGCTCATTTTTAGTACGATGCGCTGTACAGATGATCTGAAAAAGATCCTTCGTATAACACAGAGAGAATCACTAAAGATTCCAATAAGTCGTCGAGTGGTTGACCAGCTCTCGCCGCATCATGACAGCCAGTTTTTGGCTTTCTCTACTGAGGTGCTTGACCAGATGAACCAGAAGCACAATCGCAATATTTCTCCCTTTACTACCCTAGCCGATAGAGCGGAACGTAGGGTAGCAAGCACAGGAGCCGGGCAACCCAACTATTGACCCAAGACATGATTCGGAGTTGATGCATATAAGGCCAAACTCGCAACGCCGAAGTACGCTATAAAGCTGTTCGGGCTTGCCGGCAACTCATTTGTTCCCATACCGAGTCCCTGGCGAGTTATGCCGAGGTGTGTGTGTAAAACAACCATAGGAGCAAAAATTCGGGTCGATTAGGAAAAAGTCGATACTGGACACTGGTTACGTGTACTAGGAGCTAAGTGATAAGCCAATTATTATATAGATAACAAAGCCGCAACCCTGGCTATTTGACATGCCCGGGGTCGAAGACTGAGGAAAAAGGCA
Source organism: Triticum aestivum (assembly GCF_018294505.1). Classification (NCBI taxonomy): domain Eukaryota; kingdom Viridiplantae; phylum Streptophyta; class Magnoliopsida; order Poales; family Poaceae; genus Triticum; species Triticum aestivum. The sequence goes on from NC_057808.1 coordinate 360,175,822, forward strand.
CATTACAGGCTCGGAATAGAGAGCTTGGTCTACAAAAAGTTATTTTGGACCTCCTGTCACACGTCTGCGCCGCCTGTCCTCGATGAAGGGATTCCTTGACAGGAATAACCCTAGGACGATTGTAAGAACCCGAACTCTGGTAAAGTCCTCGGGGTGACCGGCCCTTGAGCTACCTGTGGAGGGGATAATAAAAAGGAAAAAAAAGGCAGTTAGAAAAGTAGGGGGGTTGCAGACACACCCATATTGTGCTTCCGCCGGTGCCCAGGGTATTTCAAGTGCATAATTATGTATGCATGGTACCCACTTCGAAGGCATATTAGGCGGACGGCGGAAGCCGAATTGCTAGTCCAATATGGACATTGATCGGTCATGTTGAATGGAGACCGGTGGCATGATGGCCGACGTGGTATGCGGCGTGATAAGGCCGCTGTGTAGTTTGGCTGAGGTAGCCGTGATATGATCTCCTGTACGGAGGGAGTGTTTCGTGCGCTCACCTCTAGGGGTGTGTGTCACGTATACCATGTTTACTGTTTTTGCTTCGGGGGGAAATTGCTTCTGACCCCCGGTATTTGGTTGGTGGATCTCTTCGTTGTCCCTATCGCCGGGCGGCCTCCTCCCCTTGTGTTCGGCGTTGAGCTTGCCGGCCTGCTTGAAGACCCAACAGCTTCTGTTGGTATGATTAGCTGGTTTATCAGCGTGGCCTTAAATCTGGCAGGGTCGATCCAATATCCTGTCTAGATTGGATGGTCCGTCTCTATTCGCCTTGAATGGCTTTTTCCATTGACCGGATTGGGGACTGCTGAATCCGGCGTTGACCGTTGTGTCGCGTGATCTTTCATTGTCATTGCGACTTTTGTGTTTGCTGCATCGTGGCTTGCCATTGCCGTCTCCGATTTCGGAAGTGCCCAGGTCGCAGGTGCTGTTGCTTCTACGAGCGAGCCAGCTGTCTTCTCCCGCGCAAAAGCGGGTCATTAGAGCGGTAAGGGCTGTCATGGATTTAGGTCTTTCTTGGCTGAGGTGGCGGGTAAGCCATTCATCCTGGACGCTGTGTTTGAAGGCCGCAAGGGCTTCCGCGTCCGGACAGTCAACAATTTGGTTCTTTTTAACTAAGAACCTAGTCCATAGCTTCCTGGCTGACTCTCCGGGCTGCTGGACAAATTGGCTTAAGTCATCGGCATCCGGTGGCCGGACATCTGTTCCTTGGTAGTTGTCGCTAAAGGCGTATTCCAAATCTTCCCAGCTGCCAATATAATTTTTCGGCAGACTATTTAACCAGTACCGAGCTGGTCCTTTGAGTTTTAGTGGTAGGTATTTGATGGCATGAAGGTCATCTCCGCGGGCCATGTGGATATGGAGGAGGAAGGCCTCGATCCATACCGCGGGATCCGTTGTTCCGTTGTATGATTCGATGTTCATGGGTTTAAACCCGTCTGGGAATTCATGCTCCATTGCTTCGTTTGTGAAGCAAAGAGGGTGTGCGATGCCTCTATACTGGGCCACACTGCGACGTACCTCCGATGGAGTCTGTTTGCAGCTTTCGGCCCAGGCGTGGCTAGGTTTGTCATGTCCGAATAGGTAGGCATCGTCGCGTGTCGATGCACGTCCTCGCGACCCATAGATCGATCTTGTGTGTCCTGCTCTACTGTCCAAGTCCTCTCGACAGTCGTATGTACAACCTCGAGCTGTTTTATTCTTGCCTATACGGTGAGGTGGGGCGGTCTGGTGTTCGGCTTGAGTTGCCGCTTTATCCTGACCGCATGGCGGTCGGTCGGCTGCGTTGTGCGATGATGGTACGGGCTCCAGCGCCTCGTCATCGAACTGAGGTAACAATTTGTGCTTCGGGTAATTTTTGGCTGGGCCGTTGAGGCCGTATTCTTTGACGGCCAGGACTTTGGTCCATCTATCAATGAGCAGATCTTGGTCAGCTTGAAGCTGCAGCTGCTTCTTTTTCAGGCTCCTTGCAGTGACTATTAGCCGGTGTTTAAAGCGCTCCTGCTCGAGAGGTTCTTCAAGCACGATGAATTCTTCGTTGCCGAGGCTCTCCTCTTCCTCGGAGAGAGGAAGATAATTACTATTCTCCGAGTCTTGATGTATGGCCTGTTCATCAGGGCTAACATGCCCGTCCTCCGGTTCATCCTATTCGGAGATTGCCCCGACATGGTCTTCATTGTCTTCGGCTTCGTCTGGGGTATTATTTTCTCAGGTGCTGGTGGTGTTGTCTTTTGTATGACGTGACTTAGACCGGCGCTGCTGACGCCGGTGCCGGGGCTTTGTCTCAGGAGGTTTGTCCTTAACTGGATCCTCCTTGTCATCGTTGTTAGTTTCTTTAGGTGTATCCACCATGTATACGTCATATCAGGAAGTGGTCATCCAGCGTCCGGTAAGCAGCGGGTTTTGGCCCTGCTCCTCGTCGGCATTGTCGTCCATACCGTCAATATCGTCGAAGCTGTAATCAAGCACGTCGGTTAAGTCTTCGATAGTGACTATGAAGTGGGTGGCGGGTGGGAAACTGAATTTTCCCCCATCATTAGCCTCCAGTTCAAACCGGACATAATTCGGATGTGAGTCCCCCGCCAGGGATAGATTCTTTAATGAATTTAGCACATCACCGAAGGGCGAGTGTTGGAAGATGCTGCGGCACTAAACTCAAAGATCGATAAGCGAACAAGTTCGGCGTCTGCGGATGCACATGGCTTGGAATTTATCACCAGAGACGAGTCCGGAGTTCCGGTGACAAAGACGTCGGGTGACTTTAGGTCTATGTTCGGCTCCAACGCCGTGGAATCTGTGGCCTCCGTGGCAGGGTTGAGCTTCCCGTCCTCGGATGGCGCGATTTGCTCCGGATCTAAGGCCAGAGTAGTTGCAGGAGCTATCTCTTGGATGTGGTCCGATGACAGATTTAAGTCATGTTCAATGAGGTGAGAGGGAGCGGCTGCCGCGGTTTCGAATCCGTCGAAGATCAAGTCTCCGCGTATGTCCGCGACGTAATTCAAGCTCCCAAATCTGACCTGATGGGCCGGGGCGTAGCTTTCGATCTGCTCCAGATGGCCAAACAAGTTGGCCCGCAGTGCGAAGCCGTCGAATACGAAAATCTGCCCGGGGAGGAAGACTTCCCCCTGGACAGCATCGTTGTGGATGATTGAAGGGGCCATCGAACCTCTTAACGACGGCACAGTGGAACTCTCAATGAAAGCACCAATGTCGGTGTCAAAACCGGCGGATCTCGGGTAGGGGGTCCCGAACGGTGCATCTAGGATCGATGGTAACAGGAGACGGGGGATACGATGTTTACCCAGGTTTGGGCCCTCTCTATGGAGGTAATACCCTACTTCCTGCTTGATTGATCTTGATGAATATGAGTATTACAAGAGTTGATCTACCATGAGATCGTAATGGCTAAACCCTAGAAGTCTAGCTTGTATGACTATGGTAAAGAGTATCCTGATCCGGACTAAGCCCTCCGGTTTATATAGACACCGGAGGGATCTAGGGTTACATAAGGTCGGTTACAGAGAAAGGAAATCTTCATATTTGGTCGCCAAGCTTGCCTTCCACGCCAAGGAGAGTCCCATCCGGACACGGGTGCGGTCTTCGGTCTTCGTATCTTCACAGCCCATCAGTCCGGCCCTTGGCTAACAGGCCGAACGCCCGAGGACCCCTTAGTCCAGGACTCCCTCAGTCGCCCAGTGATTCGCATTGGGCTTCTCGCCGCAGTCCATGTGGATGTTGGTAAAGTCTGGGTCGACCAGCTTGCGCTCGTCGAATGCCGTCTTGAACCTTCTCTAGTACGTGTCGGCGTTCTGATTCGAGCCGGTGATTGGGTCGATGTTGACGTTCTTCCATGCTTCGGTGAGGCACTCATCTTCTTTGGACGTCCACTTGACATGAGGCACGCACGACCTGGCGTTGGTTGCCCGCTTCTTCTTTCTCCTTTTCGGCGCCGTCACCGGCTCCGCCTCCTCCTCGGCATCGTCGAGCTCGCCGTCCATGTCGACGGCGGTGTCCATCATTTCTTCTTGTGTGCGGAACCCCGGGGGCAGGAAGCCGCGGCGACCGTGCTGCTCGTGATGATCTCCTCCATGTCAACGTCGGTGGTGTCGGTGTGGCTGAACTGTGGCGCCGAGCCGAGTGTGAATGGTAGGGCGCCCCGGCGCAGAGGCGGCGCAGGCGTGGCTGAGTATGCCGGCAGCGAGTAGCTGTACTAGGTGTTGGGGCCGGTGTTGAACGCCGGGAGGGAGTGCGAGGGTCAGGGTTGAAGCCGGAGGGGAGGCACGCTGCGGCGCGCCATGCGGAAAGATGATGTTGGGGTTGAAACCGCCATGCGCGTCGCCATCGGAGTAGCCAGGCGAGGGTGCATACCCCAAGAGCGGCGGCAGCGGCGAGAAGTTGGCAGGCGACGAGACGCTCTGCTGACTCCCCCACGTGGCTTGTGGGCAGTGGCCGGGCGGAAGGTTCATCATCCCCGCGCGAGACGCCTCTCCCTGCTCCGCCGCGGCCGCTGCGCCCCTGGCCCTCTTGGAGATGAGCCTGTTCCGCCGGTCGGTTGTGACCGCCTCCCGGCACTGAACATCTGCCCTCCACACGGTATTCAACAAGCCTGCTGGTCTTGCCATCGGCGCCCTCGGCTCCCTCTGCTTCGGCTGGGACGTATCGACGGTGGGGCAAGCGGCCGAATACTTCTTCCATGGCATGCGGCCGGATCTGATCAGGAGAATGGCGGGATCAATAGGGGAGAAGGGGGAAGCAATGAGGAAATGGAGGGAAAAGGCAGAAAATGGAGGGAATAGGCCTGTTGTTTGATGACAGTGCAGGCCCATGCGCCTTTTCGCTTCAACCGGTGGCCCCAGGCGCCCCCGGGGGGCTGGGTTCGGCTCGAGTTCGCCGGTTGTTATTTCGGACCAAACCGGCGCTAAACAACAAGCTGGGGGCACGACTGTTGGAAATATGCCCTAGAGGCAATAATATTGTATTATTATATTTCCATATTCATAGTTAAAGATTTTATATTGCATGCTATAACTGCTATGATCCTGGAATATGCGATTCAATGGAAAACTCATATGCACGTGTGGAATGATAAACAGAATAAAATAGGTTCCTACTCTCACCTCTAAGACTGGCTCAAGTGTTGTTGGTGATCACGTTTTCTAGATCTTAGGATATCGTCAAGTGTAACGATAGTCCTAAAACAACATTGAGGGTATGACGCTAGAAGAACGATCATATTGAATCGACCCAATACTTGTCTGTTATACTATATGATTATATCGTCTGAAATCATCTGTTATAACATGGAGTGTTAGCATGTGTTTTAGTTCCTCGGACCATGAGAGTGTCTCGGTAACTTCCTACCAGATGGTGGGCTTTGGGGTTGCTCAAACGTCATCTGTAACAAGGTGATCATAACGACAACTTTTGTGTTCACCGAAAAGTTTGACAAGTGACCGGACAGCTCGAGAATTGGATTTACTCCTCCGACGATGGAGAGATATTCTTAGGGCCCTCTCGGTGTGACGATATCCATCATCGTCTGGCCAGATACAGGTGACTACGTCACGGGGATGCCGGAACACGTCAATGAGAAAGAAGAACAAACCCGGTAACGAGAGCAACGGTATAGTGAGCATGGTGATGACTCTAGAGTATGCCGATGCACACCGGGTTTTGTAAAGTATCATGAAGCAAAGGGAACATCACATGATAACCAAAGGTTCACTCGAATATCATTCGTGTAATCATAGGGACCGATATGGATGTCCACGGTTCTGCTATCGGCCATTGAATGAAGGAGTTTCGTTCATGTCTATGATTTACTGAACCTACGGGGTCACAAGCTTAAGGTAATCACAATCTGCTGAGTGTTAGTGGTGCTAGAGTGATGAGAATATATTTGTGGAACTGTTTCATTAATATCCGGAATAGTTCCGAGAGGTTCCGGAAGCGTTTCGGGGTCACCGGAAGGGTTTCCGGGAATATCGGGTAATACCAGGTACTACTGATTAATTATATATAGGAATGTTTTCGGGGATGTTAAATTATATATATAATGCTCTAAAAATGTTTAGAATATTTTATATTTAATTTAAATATCAACGGGCCTAAAAAGGCGAATAGGTGGAAGGCAACTTAGGCCACAAGGGCCCATGTGGAGTAGGCGCCTCCCTTCCCTAAGGAAGGGTGCCGAATCCTACTAGGGGAGGAGGACTCCTCCCCCCTTGTGTGTTGCCCCAAGGAGGCTTTCCCTCCTTGGTGGCAGCCCTCCTCTCCCCCTCCAACCTATATATACTAGAGGATTTCCACCCTTTGGATACACAAGTTTTGGAGCCTCCTCTAGTTGATCTAGCTCTAGTTCTCGTTGGTCCTAGTTGACTAATTAGAGCTAGCCCTAGCCACCTCTAATCCTCATAATTACAAGCCCTGTGTGGTTCTAATCTCCTCACTCTAATTCTCCGGCGATGATTAGCTCTGGACAGCGAAGCGCTGCTGGATCGTGAAGACCGTACACTTGCAACCAAGTAGAGAGGCCGTGCTTTCGGTCTTCCGTTCGAAGGATCATTCGTGGGAGGTTCGCGAGGTCGTCATCAATGTTCGAGGGACTTCAGGTACGATCTACACCAACTCGTCTACTTCTGCTGCACTCCAGGAGTCGGTAACGATAGTTGATCACAACCTGTTATGCATCTTCATATTGTTCCTGGGTGATCGTAGGGTGAATTTTTTTGTTTTCTACTATGTTTCCCACCAGTGGCATCATGAGCGGTTCTATGAGTAGATGCAGTTTGTGATCTAGATCACATGTGGATGTGAGGGTGATGTTCTTGCTATGCTTCCCTCAAGTGTTGCTTCTGTTCAATTCATTGACGGCATTGTGTCGCTTTTCACAAGGTTCTAACAATCGATCGGCTCTGGCTGTAGATGATCTGTGAATAGTTCCTTGGGCTTCACCATAGTCAAGATAGTGAACCGTCGTGTACGCAAGGGGGCAATGAAGATGGATGATCTTCTAGGGGGTCATGCGTATTAGACGAAGTTTAGTCTGGGGGAACAAGATTTTTAATTAAGTTTCTTCTTTCACACACCCCGAAAGTTAATCTAGCAACAAGGATTGTCACTTTATGGTGTGCATGTAGGTTGCCAAGTTTATCCGAAAACCCTAGAAACCACGTAATTAAAATTAGTCAAACCGATTAGAGGACGTCTAACTTCATTTTTTGTTGACATTTGATAGCTTCTTTCTCCGCAGGGGCGTGCTGGCGCACCCGCGGGTTATAGTCCCCGAGATTCGGGCCGGCTGCTGAGCAGTCGGGCCGGATCTTCCTGGCAACTTCATATTTCTTCACTGATTGTTGATGACCTTTCCTTCTTCTTCTTTTGCAGAAGCCAATGCCACCCTGCAGCAGCAGCTGGGAGAAGCTAACAACGCGCTGCGCGCCAAGGAGGCGGACTGCAACAAGCTGGCCGAGGAGCGTGACCGGCTGGTCACGCAGCTGGCGGAGTAGGTGGGGCTTCTCAAGAAGGCCCAGAAGGAGGCGGAGGACAAGGAGACCGGCCTCCTTGCTGAGTTCGCGGCCGAACGCTCCGCCTGGACCGACAAGGAGGCAATGCTGACTGCCAGCTTCGGCGAGGTTGAAGACATGGTCGACGGTAGGCTGCCTTCTATACTCTTTCTTCAAACTGCCAGCCTCTGATCAAGCCGACTTCTTGTTTCTGATCTGACTCTTTGCTTTTTTTTGTCCGAGCAGACTTCTTCCTAGGTCACTCTGGTGCTGCCAACCAGGCTATCGAGGCCGATCGCGAAGGACGGAGGGCAGAAGTTGACCAGATCGCTGCCGACGCCCCCCGCACTCTTGGCGAGCAACTTCTCAGCATCCAGGCTCATCTTCGGCCGGCTCATCGGATGCTGCGCCGCCTTCAGCGTGTCGGCGCCCAGGTGATCGCCGCCCTATGGCCAGACATGCCGGCTCCGCGCACACCTAGCCGGACTGCCGACTGGCTGGAGGTGGCGGTCGGTCGCCTTGAGGCGTGGAAGGGCTCCTCGGCCCGGGCCGGAGCACGCCGGGCCTTGGAGTTCGTCAAGGCGTGGTACCCTGGGCTAGATCTAGCCCAGTTGACCACGTTTCAACTGGAAGCCCAGGAGGAGCTAGTGGTGGTGGAGGATGATCTTGTCAAGCGAGCAGCGGCAATCGCCGAGTACACCAATACCAGCATCTTCGTCCCGGAGCTGGCCGAGAACGGTGCCGAGGCGCCACCGGAGTGGTTTGGGCTGAACTCGGAGGATGGCGAGGACTCGGCCGAGGTGATCGACTCCAGCGACGAGGGAGAAGACGAAGAGGAGGAGGAAGGTGAAGAGGAGGCACGAGAGGTCGGAGCGGACGGCCAGCCTCAACTTGACCGCGCCTCCAGCAACGAGCCGCGCCCGAGCGAGCCGGCTGCTGCTGAGGGCGACCAAGCGGAGACTAACCAGCCGGCCGCTCCTCCAACCGACACCACCGGCTCCACCGCTCCACCGAATCCATCTGCTGCTCCCTAGGCCGCTAGTTTACCTTTGCTTTACCTGCTTACCAGTCTCGACGAACTTGTTAACTTTGCACAATTCCACCCGCGGGGTGTATTTCAAACTTTCGTTGAATGTCGGCCAAGGGCCTTTTGCTATGTAAATATTTTTCCGAGTTCTATATTTCCTTGCTTGCTGCTCTTTGGCTTTTTTCCTTTGCCGCCTTCCCTTGGTTGCCGTCTTGCTAGCCGAACAGCCGCTCTGCGGACTGTGGCTGGGTCAAGTACTTAGCTACTTCCGGGGAGGCCGGCAAGTACTTAGCCGTTTTTAGAGTTCTTTAGCAAGTTAAAATAGAAGCCGGCCGGCCGGCTGCTCAACAGCCGGTCGGCGAGGTGGGAAGCCGGCTTGGGCTATGTGCATACTCTGGATCCTTAGCCATTTTTCATGCAGGCACCCTTTCTGCCTTAACTCCTTCCGACCAAACAGTCGCTCTGCGAACTGTGGCTTCTGGCAGGAGAAAGCTTAAGTGCCAATACATTACTTGTCCGGCTGCAGGAAGCATTACATAGTACAAGGCGGCGAGTCCCCGAGTCGACTGGTCGAACCCGGTGCTAGACGGACTAACGAAACAACACATTGATAGGCATAATACTTATCATATAGATAAAAGAGGGCAGTCCCCGAGCTCTTCTCGGGGGACCCGGAGTCTTCGTACTTAATACGAAAGTTAGCATGGTACATACTGCATCAACTGTAAAACCTTCGAAGGAGGTTTGCGTTCCATGGTCGCTCCGTCTCCTTGCCGGAGTCGCCTCATTTGCGTGCTCGAGGCTTCTGAGCATCGATAGGTAGTAGGAGTCGTTGCCCAACACCTTGCTGATGATGAAGGGGCCTTCCCAAGGTGCCGAGAGCTTGTGCTGGCCGGCTGTTCACTGCATCAGCCGGAGCACAAGGTCTCTCTCTTGGAAGGATCTTGGCTTGACCTTCCGGTTGTAGTATCGACGCAGGCTCTGCTGGTAGATGGCGGACCGACTGAGTGCCAACAGCCGGCCCTCTTCAAGCAGATCGACACCGTCTTCTCGTGCTTCTTTTGCCTCCTCTTTGGTGTACATGGTGACTCGAGGGGAGTCGAATTCTATATCCACCGGGATGTTGGCTTCAGCACCGTAGATGAGGAAGAAAGGCGTGAAGCCAGTTGACTTGTTTGGAGTTGTGTGCAGGCTCCAGAGGACTGCCGTCAGCTCGTCGAGCCAACAGCCGGCCGACCGCTCCAGAGGCTCGACCAGTCGGGGCTTGATGCCCGATAAGATGAGGTTTTTTGCTCGCTCCACCTGGCCGTTTGACTGCAGATGGGCAACGGACGCTAGATCCAGTCGGATGCCCTTGGTCGCACAGAAACGGGCCAAGGCTCCTTTGGCGAAGTTTGTGCCATTGTCGGTGATGATGCTGTGTGGTATGCCATACCGGATGGTGATGTCAGAGATGAAAGTCACAGCAGTCGGGCCGTTCAACTTCTTGATTGACTTTGCTTCTATCCACTTGGTGAACTTGTCCACCGCGACGAGCAGATGAGTCACGCCGCCTCGTGCCGTCTTGAAAGGTCCCACCATGTCCAGGCCCCAGACGGCGAAGGGCCAGGCGATGGGAATAGTCTTCAGTGCAGAAGCCGGCTGATGTGGCTTGGAGCGGAACTTCTGGCACCCTTTGCACTTTTAGACCAGGTCTTTGGCGTCTTCTAGAGCAGTCGGCCAGAAAAAACCATGGCGGAAAGCTTTGGCAACAAGTGCTCTTGAAGCCACGTGGTGACCACACTCGCCTTGATGGATATCTTTGAGGATTGCTTGGCCTTGCTCTGGCTCTACGCAGCGCTGATAGACACCAGTGATGCTGCGCCTCAGAAGTTCTTTGTTGACGATGGTGTATGCTACCGCCCGGTGTTGCACTTGTCGGGCCGAGGTCTCGTCAGTCGGCAGCTCTTTGTTCACCAGAAAATTGAGGATGGGCTGAGCCCAGGAAGGTGCTGCAACTTCTTCGACTGTTAGGACTACCACTTGCACGAGGGCGGTTGGGTCGGGAGGCGGCGGGTCGGAGTCGGCTGCCGCTCTCTAAGTCGATGAAGTCCCCGGGCCGACTGCTGCAGTCCCCGGGTCGGGCTCTGAAGTCCCTGGGCCGGGTGCGGCTGCTGCAGTCCCTGGGTCGCCTGCCGAATTCCCCGTGCCGGCGCCAATGGGTGGAATCTGCCGCTAGTGGCAGGTACTGGGTCTCGGCCCAGTCGACGAGGAAGTCGGCCAGTGCTTGTGACTTGATGGCGGTGCGAGGCTGGTAGTAGATGGTGCAGGGGGCCAAATCTATGACCCATTTGGCCACTCGGCCTGAGGCATCTCGGCTTCCAATGATCTCAGCATGTGGAGCTGTGCAGACCACAGTGATTGGGTGCTCTTGGAAGTATGGCTTCAACTTCTTGGCAGAAAAATGCATGCCATAGCACATCTTCTGGTAGTGGGGGTAGTTTTGCTTGGAGGCAGACATCACTTCACTCAGGTAATACACCGGTCTCTGGACGGGTAGTGCTTTGCCTTCTTCTTTGCGTTCTACCACTATGACTGTGCTGACCACCCGGCTGGTGGCGGCGATGTAGAGGAGCATGGGCTCCTTAGGAGTCGGAGCCGCCAGGACAGGCGGAGTGGTCAACATCTTTTTGAGCTGGAGAAAAGCTTCATGTGCTTTGTCGTTCCACTCAAAAAAGGTGGTCTTCTTCATGAGCTGGTAGAGGGAAGGGCCTCCTCGCCTAGCCGACTGATGAAACGGCTAATGGATGCCAAGCAGCCGGTGAATTTTTGCACGTCCAGCAGTCGGGTGGGCACCTCCATCCTCTCGATGGCCTTGATCTTCACAGGGTTGCACTCTATGCCGCGTTCTGAAACGAGAAAGCCAAGAAGCTGGCCGGCTGGCACTCCAAAGACGCATTTCCCCAGGTTGAGTTGGATCTGAAATCGGCGCAAATTCTCAAAGGTCTCCTTGAGGTCCTCTAGCAGTGTTCCGCGCTTCTTCGTCTTCACCACCACATCATCCACATAGACATGGGCGTTTCTGCCGAGTTGCTTGAGGAGACACTTCCGCATGCAACGCTAGAATGTGGCGCCGGCATTTCTTAAGCCGAACGTCATGGTCAGGTGGCAGAAGGCTCTGAATGGCGTGATGAAGGCGGTCTTCAGCCTGTCGGCCGGGTTCAGCTTTCTCTGGTGATACCCTGAGTATGCATCCAAAAAGCTCAACAACTCGCATCCAGCTGTGGAGTCAATCACTTGGTCGATTCTTGGCAGGCCAAATGGATCTTTGGGGCATGCTTTGTTGAGGCTGGTATAATCAATACACATGCAGCACTGCTTGTTCTTCTTCAGCACTAGAACCGGGTTGGCTAACCATTCTGGAAAGAACACTTCCATGATGAAGCCGGCTGCTAGAAGCCGGGCTATCTCTTCTCCAACGACTCTTCTCTTCTCCTGTGACAGGCGGAGCAAGGGCTGCCTGACTGGCTTGGCATCTGACCGGACGTGTAGCTTGTGCTCGGCGAATTCCGTCGGAACACCCGGCATGTCCTTGGGAGACCATGCAAAGATGTCCCGATTCTCACGGAGGAAATCGACAAGCTCGCCTTCCTATTTGCCGTCAAGGTTTGCACCTATGACAGCGTACCTCTTCGGGTGCTCCGGGTCCATGGGTATCTTCTTCGTTTCTTTGGCAGGCTTGAACGAGCCCTCGGCTTCCGACTCCTTGGGGTTGGGTGACATTTCTGGCTGCTTGTCTGCCATTGCCACAACCTGGTCAAGGAGCCACTTCTCAGCTGCGATTACGAGGGACTCGGCCAACCGGCTGCTTTCTGCTGCGCAGGCAGATGACTTCCTATAGTCTCCTGTTATGGTCAGGATTCCCTTGGAGCTCGGCATCTTCATCTTGAGGTAGGCATAGTGGGGGACCGCCATGAACTTGGCCAGCGCGGGCCAGCCAAGCAGTGCATGATAGGGGCTCTAAAGGTCCACCACCTCAAACCAGATTGGCTCTCGACGAAAATGACTCTTGTTCCCAAAGAGAACATCTATCTGAGTCTTGCCGATTGGTGAGCAGGAAAGGCCTGCAACGATGCCATGGAAAACAGTCCGGCTGGGCTGGAGGTGTCTCTGCTTGATTCCCAACTTCTCCATGGTATCCTTGTATAGGATGTTGATGCTGCTGCCGCCGTCTATAAGAACTTGGGAGAAGCGAGCAGCTCGTCTCTCCGTGGCAAAGGTGGCATCCAACACCAGAGCATAGGAGCCAGGATTGGGCATCACCTCCGGGTGGTCAGCTCTGCTCCAGCTGATGGGCTTCTCTGACTAATGCATGAACTCGGGGGTCTCTGATGCTACCGAATTTACTTCTTGTTGCTGCTGTCGTCTGCTGCGCCTGTCGTCGGCCACACTCGTGAACATGACATAAGCTCCATGCTCTTCAGGATAATCATCTTGTATGGCGCCGACCGGCCGAGCCACCGGCTGCTGGGAGGAGGAGGCGGCGGGCCGGCTGGCGGTGGAGGCTGGAGTCCGTCACCCTTGGCGATCCTGGTGAGCCAGTGGCATTTCCGAGTGGTGTGATTGGACGGCTTCGCACCGCTATGGAACTTGCAAGGCGCAACGAGAGTCTGCTCGTACGAGAAGGCGGGCAGCCAGTTGGGCTTGCCGCCCTTCTGGCATTTGGGAGGAGGCTGCCCTTCTGGTTGCTGATATTCAACTGTTGCCACCTGCCGGCTAGTGGAAACCGGCTGCATGGCCTTGCGCTTGTTGTCGTTTGATTGCTGTCGCCAACTGGTGTCGCCAGCCGGGGTCCAAGGAGCTTGAGGGGCCACCTTGCCCGACACGTTGACTTGAATCTCCGCCTTCATGGAGGAGTCGGCCGTGGCGTACTTATCTGCTATGATTATCAGTTCATCGAGGGTCGCCGGCTCGTCGCAGAGAAGCTTGTGCTTGAGGAGGGTGTCCTCTCGGCACCCGGCAGTGAAGTACTCGATGGCCTGCACCTCGTGCACACCCTCGCACGAGTTGCGCAGCTCGGCCCAGCGCGTGAGGTAGTCGCGAGTCGACTCGCTGGGGCCTTAGACGCACAAGGAGAGCTGGCGGGGCTTGGGCGGCCGCTTGTACATGCTGGTGAAGTTGCGGACGAATGCTTCAGTGAAATCAACCCAGCTGTTGATGCTGCGGGGCTTCAGGCTGTTCAGCCATGTCCCGGCCGTGCCCTGGAGCATGAGCGGAACGTACTTCACGGCAACACGCTTGTTGCCGTTCACGATGCTGACGGCTGTGGAGTAGTCGACCAGCCAGTCCTCTGGCTTCACGGAGCCGGTGTATTTGGGTGTATCGCTCGGGAGAGTGAATCCTTTGGGGAAGGGCTCATCTCGGATGCGGGGGCCAAAACAAGGCGGACCCAGCTCATCTTTCTCTTCTAGTGCCAGGGATCGATTGAAGCGATCGATCCGGTGGCGGGCATCATTTTCTCCGATTCCTTCCGGCGGTCAAGGCGGTCGCCGAGTGATGGGTGATCCACAGGTGGCGGGGAAATGCGCCTCTCCCTGCGGGGAGGAGGAGGCGGGCAGTCGTCTCGCCGCTGCACTGTTCTTGGGCGACCGTCTTGGTCGCGCTCGATGGTGATGTGAGTCCGGCTGCAGCTGGCAGCCGACTCCTTGTCTCTTCTGTCGCGGACGCCACCAGTCGGCGTCCGGGACATCGCGCCTTGGTCTCGTTGAGGAGGCGGATCGTCGTTTCGCCAGTTGGGCGCTTCAGTCTGACACCCGGCATCTTGCTGCTCAGCAGCCGCGTCGAGGAGCTGCTGAACTCGCTCCGTCATGTGGCGACGCTCGTCGCCCTCGAGCTTGTCTAGCTCGTCTGCTGCCGCCTGGGCAGCTCGTATGTTCTCCACAGGCGTGGCGTAGACGGGACGATCTGTCCCGAACATGCTGGCAATGGTTGCACCACGTTGTCGGACCAAGCCAATGCGGCTAGGCCCACCAGGAGCCGGCGTGCCGCCGACGGCACGGTCCATTTCCCGCTGGTAGGCCTCCGAAAGGCGTCTCATGCTGGCTAGCCGGTTGGCGCTCTCGACGAGCTGGGCGCGGTGCGCTTCCAGCGTCTCATCGTCAGCGTCTTCCGGGATGGGCGCAGTCAGGTCTTGCATCGCCGCTTGCAACGGATCCTGGCCACCTCCGCCAGAGTGCTCGCCGTGGCTGATGACGAGCACTTCCATGACGGTGCTGCTGCCGCTGTCCGCGCGAGGAAGCGGCTCGTCGTAGACCACCACGTTGGTGGGGAACGCGTCAAGCGACACCGTGTCGGAGTCGACAAGCATCGGGTCGGTGGAGCCAACCGACTCCAAGTCTACAGCTAGCTCGCTAGAGACGTGGAGCTGTTCGAGGAGGCTCACGAGGCGGCTCTCGGGGCCATCGGTGCCCGCATCAGACGCGGGCTCGTCGGAGAGGCGAACCTCGCCAGCAAGATCGGCGAGGCAGCTCGCCGCACAGGCGACCTCCACGCCGTGCAGCGCGTCGGCGCAGACTCCGTCTGGCGTGCCGGGCTGGCTGCGCTCGCCAAGAAGGAACAAGGTTCCCGTCCAGAACAGATCTCCGGGAGACGGTGCACCTCACCCCACAGTGGGCGCCAAATGTCAGGGGTTGGGTGTGACATATGCCAATGGATGGCTTATCATGGTGGGAGCGAGTAGATTGTCGCCGGTGCCTGGAAGCGGGATGAGGCATAGACACGAACGCCGGCGTACTTTACCCAGGTTCAGGGCTCTCCTAGGAGATAACACCCCTAGTCCTGCTCTGCGGGGTCTCCGCATGATCACTAAAGCACTAATGAGTACAATGGTGCTCCTCGAGTTGTATGCTAGAGGTAGAAGAAGGCAATGCTTGCTCTCCTCTCCCCCTAGGTGCTGGTCTAATTCTAACAGGTTGGAACCCTTTGCATGGGTGCCCTGGGGGTTATTATAGGGCTACCCCCCAGGGGTATATTGGTAATCTGTAGGGTGTAGGACCCGGTTGTCAGTGTCTATGGTCGCCGGCTTCTCCGCCGGCCGCTGGGGCCCGTCGCCTGGTGGGCCCCGCCGACTGGTCTGGTACGGAGCCGACAGGCCGCTCCCGCAGCTCGCGGGTCTTGCTGGCTGCTGATCACTGTAGCCGTGATGTTAATGATGCAGGCTTGGTCGGGGGAGCGTGGCTACAGTCCCGCCGCCTTCCGGGCGATCACTGTACTCACACCGTGTCTCATCTGGTTGATGGCGCACGAGGCTCGGGGTAGGGGCAAGCCGCCTGCTGGAAGCCGGCCTCCCTCAGGTCCGACTGGCCTGGCTTCCTCCGTCTCCAGGGCTCTCACTGCCTGGTAGGGCCCGCCGCCTGCAAGCCGTACTGACAGGCCGTCGTGGGAACATGACTCCGCCTGTCAGGAGTGACGTCTAGGGGGGAGTGGCAACAGTGCCGCGTCGTGCGGAGATCTCCGCCCGTACGAAGCGCTGTGGCCACGCCCGGCCCTGGATTCGGGGGATGGGCTATGCTGTAGCCACACCCTGTCTTGTCTTCTTGATGAGGGCGCAGACTTTGAGTGCGCCACGGGCCGACTGTTAGGGGCCGGCCTCTCTGGAGGCCGCCCACCAGGAGTCGGCCTGTTGTGATGCCGTCTTCTGGAACTCGGCCGCCTCCTGACAGCCGGCCGTTCGGTCAACCGGCCGCCAGAAGGCGGAGATCTATCTTGACGTCTTGAGGGGCGCAGCCGGCCTAATGTCTTGAAAGGTTCGGGGGCTCGGGTTAGGCTACCCATGGCCCATTACTCCGACAGCATACCTCTCACCGCCAGCTCAAGCAGTGGGCGCGTGAGATCACAGCAGCAGAGCCATCAATCGGTGCTCAGAAGCCACTGAAGTGGTCCAGCACGCCTATCATCTTCGACACCGAGGACCACCCTGATCGCGCAACTTCGGTCGGGTGTTTGCTGTTATTGGTTTCACCAACGATACGCAACCTCAAGGTGAACAAGATGCTAGTCGATGGCGGGGCCGGTCTGAACTTGATCTCGCCCGTTGTGATCAATAGGTTGCAAATTCCTGATGGAGACCTCGAGGAGACGGGCACGTTTCTAGGGGTCAATCCGGCAAGGAGTCAGCCGAAAGGCAAGGTCACGCTGCCTGTGACGTTTGGAGGCGAATTCAACTACAGGACGGAGAGGATTGTCTTCGATGTAGCCGAGATCCCCTTGCCCTACAACGGGATCCTCGGCCGCCCGGTACTAGCCAAGTTTATGGCGGCATCGCATTACGCCTAAAACACGCTGAAGATGCCTGGCCCGATGACCATCATCACCGTCCCCTGCGACAAGAAGGACGCGCTAATCTGCGCCGACCTACTCTACCGGGAAGTAGTTGCAGCGATTGCCGCCAAGGCACTTGCTCCTGCCGCTGAATCCCCGGGAGGGAAGAAGAAGACCGACAAGACCTCTCACACCCACTCCGGCAAGTGCACCTCTTCGGAGTGTTGTGCTGCCGTCGAGCACGTGCCAGAGAGCTCCACCGGCAAGAGCAAGAAATCCAGAGCTGCACCACCAAAGACCAAGAAGGTGTCCGTTAAGGAGGATGGCAAGGGAGGGGCTTTCACCATAAGCTCCACCCTCGACAGCAAATAGGAAAGCGCGCTCGTCACTTTCCTACGGGCGAATGTTGATGTGTTTGCATGGCAAGCCTCCGACATCCCCGGCGTTCCCAGGGAAGTGATTGAGCACCATCTTGCTGTCCGTCCCCATGCGCGACTCGTCAAGCAGAAGGTCAGGAAGATGGCTTTGGAACGGCAGAAGTTCATCACAGAGGAGATCAAGAAGTTGGAAGCGGAAGGCTTGGTGAGAGGTGTGCTCCATCCGACGTGGTTGGCCAATCCGGTGGTGGTGCGCAAGGCAAACGGGAAGTGGAGGCTGTGTATTGACTACACAGATATCAATAAGGCGTGTCCTAAGGACCCTTTCCCGTTGCCGCGCATCGACCAGATTGTTGACTCCACGACCGGGTGTGATCTGTTGTCATTCCTTGACGCCTACTCGGGCTACCACCAGATCTTCATGACAAGAGAAGACAAAGAGAAGACATCATTCATCACCCCATGTGGTACGTATTGCTTTTTACGGATGCCTTTCGGGTTGAAGAGTGTTGGCTCAACGTTTGCAAGGGCAGTCCAAATTGGTTTTGAGCCCCAGCTACATAGAAATATGGAAGCTTACATGGATGACATAGTGGACAAAACCAAGGACAGGGCAACACTTGTACAAGACTTAGAAGAGACGTTTGCAAACCTGCGCAAGATCAACCTCAAGTTGAACCCTGAGAAGTGTGTCTTCGGTGTTCCGTCCGGCAAGCTTCTCGGGTTCTTTGTGTCACAGCGTGGAATTGAGGTAAACCCGGACAAGATCAAGGCTATCAAGCAAATTGAGGCGCCCAAGCGGATCAAAGATGTGCGTCGACTCACTGGCTGCGTTGCCGCCATGAGCAGATTCATCTCCAACTCTGCCGAGCACGCCCTTCCCTTTTTCAAAATCTTGAAAAAGGCGGGACCAATGGAATGGACCCCAGAGGCCGAAGCAACGCTACAGGATTTGAAGAAATACCTCTCCTCTACGCCGATACTAGTTGCGCCTAAACCACAAGAGCCATTGCTGCTGTACCTAGCGGCAACAAAGCAAGTGGTTAGCGCCGCGTTAGTGGCGCAGAGGGAGGTCGATGAAGAGGCAGTGGCAACGATAGGGCCTAGCGCCGGAAAGGCGGGCCCCCCGGCAGAGCCTGACGCCATCAGGATGGGGTCCACACAGCCAAATTGGGAAACCAACAGAGAGCCACCAAAAACACTTTCTCCGCTGCCGCAAGCTTATGTTTTCGCGAGATCCCATCTGGAGACCTTTTTTGGTACTCTGCCAGAGAGGGAATCGATCACGAAGGGGCTCCACATAAACCTTGTTGCCCTTTCGATGATGTGTGAGTAGTTTACCACAGACCTACAGGTCCATACTAGTAGCTAGATTGCTTCTTCTCTCTCTTTGATCTTCAATACAATGTTCTCCTCGATGTTCTTGGAGACACTGGTGCACGTCAGTCCTAAACAAATGGCTTTTAACCCCTTTCCGCGACGGCATCTGGAACCGTCACCAAGTGAGTGTGGGCGATAGGGGGGTCCTTCCCACACGACCCAAAAACCATCGGGGATATGCCCTCCTGGCACACACGTTCGGCAAAATGAGGTCGTGTGCGACCGGCGATCGTGCAAATACAGAAATACGTACAGTATAGCTAAAAATACAATTATATGGCGAAATTGTTTCCGGTCGCAAGTACATCCCACACAGTCAGTGCCCGCTAAATGTTTCCGTTCGTATGTACATCCCACACAGTCGCTCCAAGGAAAACGTTTGCGCAAGGTGGCGTAACGCAAACAGTTTTGAAGAGAATGTCGTGTGTGATTGTTCATTGATCCAACACGGTTTATTCCTAGAAACTGTGTGCGTTGCCTGAGGTCATCGCCCACAGTGGTTTCTCGTTAACCGTTTGCAATAGGAAAACCCAATTAGCAAGCTAATTGGCCAATTAGCGGGTTAATTGCCCTATTATCAATAATCCATTTACTAATCTAATTGACATTCATATTAAGCACATAATATATTCCATTTCCATATTAAGGAAGCAGGATTTCATAATTGAAGTACATCAGAGTACAACATGATATAGCTTCAGCACTCAGCTACCCCATTACACAACTGCACTAGCAGCAAGTTTCACATGCAACATCTAGAACCTTTCGAAATTAGCATCTTAGACGGTACATAGAGAGATGCATCTCATCTGGAAAACTGCTGAAGCGGAAGGCGAATATTGAGCCTTCATTCATGTTGAAGGTCTTTGCAACTTTAGGCCAGTGCCTGTGGATGATTGACCGTCCATCCTTCGACCTCTTCAGGAACACTTCAATATTGAACCGTGGGTGTTGTATGAAAACTTTCCCCGCCTCCTGACCACAGAGGTGGTTTGAGAGGTAATCATCAGTGAAGCCTGAAAACAAGGATGTGCATAAATATCTTCTCTATATTGGAAATGGGGCAAAGGAATACAAAAAGGCAAGGTGTAATAGTTAGTAATATCTTGTAAACCTCAGTGCTTCCCATTGTTTCCCTGCAACACATATAAGGTAGTTAGTCATCAGGTTAAGTAAGGGTTCACATGCTATCCGTAAAATATGTTGATGATAAATAAGCACATTGCAGATTCATCAGATTAATTCAAGCCACATGGAAAACCCATTTATCCAAACCAAGCATGATTAAGAACTAGGAAATATAGCACTTGTGTATGTTTCTCGTGTATTAAGTGCAGCCAAATTCGATTTATTCCTCACATGGTATACAATAACAGAATGCAGCCACAACAATTGAACATCGCATTGCAGAATTGAACCAAGCAGTTAACTAAACACCACAACAAATGAACCAAACGTTAACTGAGCACCACATTGCACAATATAACATACGCCTAATAGAAGATCAGACAGTTAACCAAACCAAGCATGCTTAACAACTTGGAAATATAGCAATCGTATTTGTTTCTCATGTATTTAGTACAGCCAAAGTCGATTTATTCCTCACATGGTATACAATAACAGAATGCAGCCACAACAATTGAACATCGCATTGCAGAATTGAACCAAGCAGTTAACTAAATACCACAACAAGTGAACCAAGCCACAACAAATGAACCAAGCAGTTAAGTAAACAACAATTGAACAATATAACATACTCCTAATAGTATATCAGAAAGTTAACCAAACCAAGCATGCTTAACAACTTGGAAATATTGCACCCTGAAGAATTGAACATCACATTTGCAGAATTGAACCAAGCAGTTAATTGAACACCACATTGCACGACATATAAAACATATACACTATAGTAGAAGATTGCATGGTAAAGTAGATAGCACAGTTCACTAGAATTTGTTAAGGAAAGGCAGTAGCTAGCAAACTGAACATGGGTCCTTATAGTGAGCTAATAAGACAAGCTACTCCTCATTGTCGGAGATATCGATGACGATTGGCTCCTTGGACATGGAAGAGGGCGAGGCCTCCGCATCGTGGGTGCCCTCGTTGTAGTGGTGAGTTGCCTGAGCCGCTCCGGGCACCAACCTGCTGGCTCTCGAGATGAGGTAAGCACGTGCATGCTGAGAAAACACCTCGTAGTCTTCGTCAAAGGCACCGATGGTGGCCTCAAGAAAACACCACGAACTGTCGTTTAAAGCAGTCAACCATGAGGCGTCGACGGTGGCCTCGACGGCGAGGTGCTCCTCCAAGATCTGGGGGGCGGCACGATGGCAGCCATCGCGACCTCATCGACGCGTGCGGCCGCGATTTGCTTCTCCGCTGCCAAATGCTCCTTGAGGTCCTTGCTATACTGCATGCACCATGGCTTAGGCCGACGCTTATTTGGTGGAGGGGTCGGTGATTTGGGTGGAAGGTGTCGCGCTCGCGCCGGCGGTCGGGCCATGTGGGATGTGGAAGGAGGAGGAGGATGGGGGTCGGGTGTGGATTACCTGCCTGGATAGGTGAGGTCGAGCAGCGTGAAGGAGCGTCGCTAGCGAGGAGGCGGCGTCACTGTAAGCAAGGAGTGAAGGTTTCAACTTGGAAAGGAAGGCGAAAAGAGGGGAAATGTGGCTTTTGGTAAGGGGGAGGGGGCGGGGCGGTAGATATTTCCGCGGAAGCCGAAAATTTGGAATCGCTTCAGCCAAAAAACTGGCGCGCAAAGTGTCATCAGACACGGTCCGAAGATATTTTGTGCTGCATCTCACACGGTTGGTTATAATAAACTGTGTGGGATCTACTTGATTTTTGGTCTTGATTTGAATAATTCAAATTTGAACTACATGCACATGCTCCAGTGCATATAAATTCGTTGAAAAATCAAATCTTTGTCGTTGGGTGCATGCTTAGGTCCCATACAAGAAATGGGAATGAATTTTAAACACCATGGCACCGTTGATTGCCGGCAAAACAGTGAGATGCCTGGTATTTAAATTCTAGTAAATCCAAAACTCGTCTGAAATTCATGAAACTTGGCATGCTATCATGGAGCGGCATCGACATGCCGTGGTACAAATTTTGTCCCATTTGGGGCAGGTTTGGGTATATGCTTTTCACAAACCGGAGCTTCTCACAACAAGCATGATGGTTTTCGGTAGGGAACGTCCCACCTTTGGGGACAAAACGATATCCATTGCCTCTTATTGCTTTCAAGTTTTTTTCTTGTGTTAACATAGAACAACAGGAGTGTTGTGTGAATTTTTGTGATTTTTTGTGTTCGTTTGGACATTTTTATGCATTAAGTGAGTTTTCAATGAATTTATGTGCATAATTCAAATTTGAACTACATGCGCATGCTCCAGTGCATATAAATTCGTTGAAAAATCAAATCTTTGTCGTTGGGTGCATGCTTAGGTCCCATGCAAGAAATGGGAATGAATTTCAAACACCAGGGCACCGTTGATTGCCGGCAAAACAGTGATCTGCCTGGTTTTTTAATTCTAGTAAGTCCAAACCTCGTTTGAAATTCATGAAACTTGGCATGCTATCATGGAGCGGCATCAACATGCCGTGGTACAAATTTTTTCCCATTTGGGGGAGGTTTGGGTATATGCTTCTCACAAACCGGAGCTTCTCACAACAAGCATGATGGTTTTCGGTAGGGAATGTCCCACCTTTGGGGACGAAACGATATCCATTGCCTCTTATTGCTTTAAAGTTTTTTTCTCGTGTCAACATGGAACAACAGGAGTGTTGTGTGATTTTTTGTGATTTTTCGGGGTTCGTTTGGACATTTTTATGCATAAAGTGAGTTTTCAATGCATTTATGTGCATAATTCAAATTTGAACTACATGCGCATGCTCTAGTGCATATAAATTGGTTGAAAAATCTAATCTTTGTCGTTGGGTGCATGCTTAGGTCCCATGCAAGAAATGGGAATGAATTTCAAACACCATGGCACCGTTGATTGCCGGCAAAACATTGAGATGCCTGGTTTTTAAATTCTAGTAAATCCAAAACTCGTCTGAAATTCATGAAACTTGGCATGCTATCATGGAGCGGCATCAACATGCTGTGGTACAAATTTTGTCCCATTTGGGGCAGGTTTGGGTATATGCTTCTCACAAACCGGAGCTTCTCACAACAAGCATGATGGTTTCGGTAGGTAACGTCCCACCTTTGGGGACAAAACGATATCCATTGCCTCTAATTGCTTTCAATTTTTTTTCTCGTGTCAACATAGAACAACAGGAGTGTTGTGTGATTTTTTGTGATTTTTCGGGGTTCGTTTGGACATTTTTATGCATTAACTGAGTTTTTAATGCATTTATGTGCATAATTCAAATTTGAACTACATGCGCATGCTCCAGTGCATATAAATTGGTTGAAAAATCAAATATGTGTCCTTGGGTGCATGCTTAGGTCCCATGCAAGAAATGGGAATGAATTTCAAACACCAAGGAACCGTTGTTTCCGGCAAAACATTGAGATTCCTAGTTTTTAAATTCGAGTAAATCCAAAACTCGCTTGAAATTCATGAAACTTGGCATGCTATCATGGAAGGGAACCCAACATGCTGTGGTATTATTCGTGTCCATTTTGAGAGAAGGCGCACTCGAATAATGAAAGCCAACAAATGCATTTTGAAAAAAAACTGCCACTATAATATCTCAAACGTTTGTATAATTCAAACCGTGTGCGTTCGGTTAACCATTCACGTGACGCCATGTGTCTTGGTTTTAATGGCTATAGTAGGTGCCGCGTGGACAAGTGCTTGACTGAATGGGAGGCGTGCGTGTATGAGATATACCCTAGAGGCAATAATAAATGATATTATTTATCTCCGGGTTCATAATTATGTTTATGTTCCATGCTATAACTGCAATGATTCTCGAGTCTGCAATATACACGAGGCTCGGAGGAAGACTCATATGCACGTGTGGAATAATAAACGGTAAGAAGTATTCCTAGTCTGGCCTCTAAGACTAGCTTAAGTGTTGCATGATGGTTCTGTTTTCCTGATCATGGGCATGTCTATGCCAGCAATTTTGAGGGCACAATGTTAAGAGAACAGTTGTGTTGAATCGACCCGGATTGATGTTATGCTAAGAGATTCATTCGTCACAAGTTAATGGTGCATAACACAGAGATGGTTAACGTTTGCATGAAATCCTTAGACCATGAGAGTATTGAGTTTCTTCATGCTTGCTTCATGAACTTTGGGTTGTTAAACGTCATCCGTAAATGGGTGGCTATTACGGCAGCTTACGGTTTCATGGAAAAGTGTGTCAAGTAACTTGATAGCTCAAGATTGGGATTTGCTCCTCCGACGATGGAGAGATATTCTCGGGCCCTCTCAGTATTACGGTATCCATCATCGTCTGGCCAGACACAGTGTGATTTGATCACTGGATGCCCGAACACGGAAACGAGAAAAGAGAACAAAACCGGTAACGAGGTAACTTCCATGGTGGACAAATTGTTCGTCCACGGGGATGCAACAAATCTCACCTCGGGTGTTTATGACATATCGCGAAGCAACAGGAATAGCTCACTGCAACTGGAGGTTCACTCGAATATTCATTCGTGTGGGTATAGGGGTCAATATGGGTGTCCATGGCTCCGATGTTGATCATTGATCGGAAGGGGTTCCGGTCATGTCTATACTTCACTGAACCTATAGGGTCACACGCTTAAGGGTCATCTATCTGTTGAATACTAGACAGGGAGTCTGAGAGAAAATCATCGAAAAAGTTTCGGACAGCGGAGAAGTTCAGCAGAGAGAGGTCACCGGATGAGTTTCGGTGAAACCAAAATAGTTGTTTTGGGGTATGCCATTAATTCAAAATGGTTTCGGCACATGCCTGATAATTCTTGGAGGGTGCCAGAATCATTCTGGAAACTTTTTGGAATTTTCAAAAATAAAAACCGGAAATGTTCCGGAGCTGCAGGAACCGGTTCAGATGCTTTTCGCAGGTGAAAATCACTAAACTGGAATTGTTCCAGAACGCGTTGAAAATTATTATGGTGGGTACTGGAAAATTTCTAAGCCCACATAAATATTTTTAGTTCGAACGGGCGCTGAAAAATGTCATCATGAATAGTGAAAGTGCTTTTGGGATATTTTATGGAAAGCCACCTTTTGGGGCTTTGCCCAAAAGATCTAGGGATGACATGGATGGATTGGGAGGCCCTCATGGGGGGCCCCCAAGGGGTGTGGCCGGCCACACTTGGGGCTCCACCTTGGAGCCCCTCTTGTTCCTTGGTTTCACTCTTATGCCCTTGAGGAAGGACTTCATTCATGTGCATTTGGGGTTTTTGTGTTAAACTACCCTACCCCTTGGGATTTCCAATAAATGGAGGTGGAGGGGCAGCCCTCCACACTCACTCTTTCTCACATACAAGTGCCGTGCATGATCTGGCTTCTCTCTCCCTCCCAGCGAAATAGTTTCGTAGAGCCGTAAGGCTGTCTGGGTTCCAGCAGGAACTAGTTCTGGACGGCGAAGCCCTGCCGAATAGATGACATTGTATGTGTGCAACTCTGTAGAGAGATCGTAGTTTTGGTCTTAGTTCGTGAGTGCCTCCCGAAGGGCTGTCCGTGTGACCATCCAAGTTTCGAAGGTCCTCCCGAAGGGCTGTCCGAGTGACCGTTCGAGTTTCGAAGGTCCTCCCGAAGGGCTGTCCGAGGAGCAGATGAGGGTATACATCCTCGCGGTTGGGAGGTTGAAAATCCTAGCTGCGGGGATCTGCACCGTCGATCGTCATCGACTCTACTTCCCGCTGCGCTACGAGTCGGTAACGAAAAAGATCAAACCATGTATGCAGTCTCCATAGTGGTCCTGGGCTGGTGCGTAGGTTGGAATTTTTTTGTTTTCTGTCACGTTCCCCTACAGTGGCATCATAAGCCGTGCTATGCGTAGATGGAGATTGCGATCTAGAATACATGGAGATGTATGGGTGTTGCACAATATAATTAGGTAGTAGATGAGTTCTATTACTGAAAACTATTTGTGCGGGTAGCAGATGAAATCTGTTACCCGATGTTCTTGTTGCTTCCCTTAAATTTGCGTAGTCCTGATCTTGACAGCATTGTGGAATCTAACAAAGTTCTGGCAATCCGCGATCCTTTCATGCTGCTCCTGAGCATGCTGATTGACAGATCAACGAAGTGCTAACAGTTCTTTGGGTTCCACTTTAGTCTAAGAAAGATGGATGTTTCGCAGACTAAAGGGCAATGCAGATATGATCTCCACGGGGCTCATGCGTATGACGAAGTTCAGTGTGGGGCTCGAGATTTTATTATCTCGTGTTTCATACACCCCGATAAGTTAATCTAGCGCTTCAATTATCATACTTGATGATGGACGTTGGTAGCTTCGGTTTGTTTCGAAACCTTAGAAGCCACGTAAAACAAGTTTTTGCATGAAACGATTAGGGACGTCTAACTAGGTTTTGCAGGAGGGTTTTGCATGTGCATGTGATGTGGTATAGCAGTGCTCATAATAATTTGATTATTTATGAAATGACTATATGATGTAAAATTGATTAACATGACCTGCGAGTCATGATTCGGCATGATGGTTGGAGCCATATGATTGCACTTTAATGACCTGCGTGTCAACCTTAAGTAATGCATTAATTTTATACGCTATGGAGATAGCAATATTATCTGGTGCATCGACAAGGTGGTGGCAATCTTTGCGAAGGTGAACACCGACGCGAATGCCGAAGACGAAGAAATGGAAGACTTCTCCGTCAGAAAGGGCTATACCATATCATGCTATTATGAATTGCCTGAGATGTTTATCCTTTATGATGCACCCTTCTTGATTGCGCGGTAGTCGCTTTTTATCGGGGTGATCTCTCACTTAAAATATCAAAGTAGTTAGTGTTCACCCAAGTGTAGCACCGTCTGAAATTCGTATCTTTTCGGGGTGCGCCATGTACACATGAGCAGGAAGGAATCGAGAGGAATGAGGCGGGTGAGGTCAGACCTCGCAGCAAGATCACTTGGTTGTCTTTGACGTTCAGGCAGGAGAGTCCTGAGCTCGGAACACGCCCATCGAAAGATGAACAAGAATCACATAGAGATGTGATCGGCAAGTTGGCCTACCGATTGAAATTCGTGTCATCAGTGATGAACCCGCAAATGGCATCGGATAGAAATATGGATCTTGAATCACTCTAAATCAATTATGAGAAATATTGATTTGAGTGGGAGCGCACTGTTGAATTAACATGTTTAATTGACAGTGCAATTAATTATGAACACTGTCTAAGGTTTTCTTGCAAAATAGTTGTAGAATAATGGCTCGCGTTTCCCCCTTCCCTCTTAAAATTTAATAGCTGTTAAATATCTGGTTAAAACTTTACGATTGGTAACGTAATGTGAGGATTGTCCTCAAAAGTGCCGAGAAGGACTTTGTCCTATCGCATGCTTTCTGTATCCTCCCGCTAAAGCTATGGATCATGTGACTCTCGTCCTTCGATCCAAAAGCTAGAATTCTGTTACAGTCAAGTGTAATATGTTTACTTCCATGAAACCCAAACTTCGAAAGTTGGGATAGTTATATGATATTCATGGAACTGAAAATTATTTTCAGATACAAACAAAGCAATGTTTGTTTGCAAGTATTAGTAAAAGTGTTTACTATGCATTTGACTGTTGGGAAAGGGATCCAGAAGAACGCCTGTCATATAATGAAAGGTGAATAAAACAACAACTTAAAGAAAAAGGAAGTGTCCAAAGGGTCTTAGTATGACTGACACGCCTAGGAAGTCCGGGGCTAACGCCACTCTTAAGTTGGGTGCTTCTTTTGCGAGTTGGAGAAATACTAAAAGTTAAACTGTTAGAAGTATAAAGGTAGAAAGAAAGATGACTGGAATATCCAGCTCATGTATGAATGTCATACAAGTTTTTGATGTATAGTAGGCTGGTCAAAGATATAGTTCTTGGGAATTATGGTTAAACATGTTAATCATGAATTCTTGGGTATTGTGAGTTAATCACAAAGATACCCGCTCGATTGCATTCTGTTACGAATCAATGTAAGAGCTATTATGGCCTAAAGAGACTAGCCAGAAATGATGTTAAGGTATACACAGGGAACATAGTAAATGTTACTATACCTTCCATCGGTGTATTGCCGTCTGTATTTATTTTCACAATTCATTTAGAGTTTTACAAACTCTAGCCCATTGCATAAGGTATCTTGCAAGAAGGTTGTTCATAAGAGAACTTTTTATGTTCGATTTTATGAATAACACAAGGGCCATACTTTCATTATGAATGAGATGTATGTTATGAATATTGATAATAATACAACACCTCTGGGTTTACTTTCATAATTCATTTTAGAGTTTCATACACTCTAGCCCATTGCACAATGTTTGTTGCAAAAGAGTTGTTCATAAAAACAATAATTGTTGTTAAGTATTATGAATAACATGAAGGGCCATGCTTCCATCCAAGATGGGATGTATGTTATGAATATTGATGGTAATATGATACATCCATAACACTGACGCAAAATGTCGCAAGACTAAAAGAATACCACACAAGTGTGGCACTAAATTTGGTCACATTGGAGAAATCCGCAAGGAAAATTCCATTATGATGGATTTTGAAGTCTTTTTGATTTTGAATCATTTGACACTTGCAACTTTCCTCCGAAAAGTGAAGTGACTAAAATACCGTTCAAAGGCCATAAGGAACGAACAACAAACTTATTAGTGATCATACATTTGATGTGTGTAGTCCGATAAGTGTTGTTAGTGGTGGATTTCTTTATCTTCAGAAATGACTCAAGTAGATATATGGATATTTACTTGATGAGACATAAGTCTGGATCTTTTGAAATCATTTGAAAGGTTTTCAAAAATGAAGTAGAAGTTATTGTAACAAGAAAATTATGTTTCTGCAATTTGATTGCACAAAGGAATATTTGAGTTACATGTTTAGCGAATGTCTGATGAGTTGTGAAAGGGGTTTCATAACTTGCACCTCCCGGAACACCACTGCAAGTGGAAAGTCCGTGGAGATGTAATCAAACCATTTATGACATGGTAAGATCAAAGATGACATAAATAAATTTGCCATTATCACTTTTGAAGAGTAATGCTTTAGAGACTGCGGCTTTTACACTGAAAAGAGCTCCATCAGGTCTGTTGAAATGACGGCATGGTATGGTACGCCCAACCATGTTATATCTTTTCTTAACATTTGGAATATGGGGCTTGTGTAAAAGGTTACAAACCTATTCCAAATCAGAGAAGTGCTACTTTATAGGTTATACCAAAATGTTGGGTATTCCTCCCTCACTATACCGAGGAAAATAGTTTTGCCGCGAAACGGTGTGCTTTTAAAGAGAATGGTTCTTTCAAAACGGTGAGTGGGAGAATAGTGCAACTCGATGAGATAAACAGTATCTTCGTCATCAGATCAAAGGAAAGAGACCTTGGAAGTAATTCCAGAGTTTCCTACTGCGACTGATACGGAAGTCTCTACAATAAAATGTATGAACTTCGGTCGAACTTGCAGCTGAACCACATAGGCAAGGCTCGTGCAAACCTCTCAGGTGCGCAAACGAGATATTGTTGTTAGACAACATTATACCTACGATACACAAGGAAGCGTTGATGGGCCCTGACTCTGAAATTGGCTAAATGCCAATACAACCCGAGTTAGTTTCCATATAAGTGATTCAAGATTAAAACCTTGATACACCTTTCGGAAGACTTAGAGTCTAACGAATATTTATGGAACTTAAAACTAATACGGATAAAAATGTTTTATCCATAAAGCTCGACTTGTTTAAATAACAAGTTCAAAAGTTGACTACGATGAGGTTGTTTTCATCGTAGCGATGCTTAAAGTCGGTTCAGGTTGAACTAGCAATTAATACATATCTCAATCATGAGATATGAAACATGGATGACAATAGGATTTCCATCTGATGGAAATGAAACCAAGGACTTGCATGTGTTACAGTCCAAGGCATTTTGTCTATCCATAGGATGCTAGTAAGGGTGCAAACTTCAGAGTTCCAGCGATGGACAGAAGAGAGCAAAATGGAGTTTGAATCTTCGTGCCTTGATGAAATGGTCAAAGGGTTCTGACTTCATCAATGGGTAACGAAGATGCTTGTAATTCAAGAAAGTAAGTGGGAGCATAATAATATTTCTAAAAACCTTGTGTGCTTGACACATTGTTAATTGGAAATAAATTTCTTGACACGAATTAGGACTTCATTTGAAAATAGTTTTTTGATGAAGTGCATAGGCTAAATAGCCTCAATATTAGGCATAATGATCAATGGAGATAGATTTACCTAATAGGGCTAAGCAATGAATACATATTGATAAGGTGCTAAAACCTTTTAGCATTTAAAACTGCCAAGGAGTGATTCTTGCCGGAGTCACATGGAAGAGTTTTTTACAAGACTCGGTGTCGCAAAACACGAATGAGCAAACTACATGATGCAGATTCCACACACTTTTGTGTTTGGATTAATCATGTATTCCATGGTATGTAAAACAACCAGATTTGTCCGATACTCCCAAGGTGTTGCGAGTATGGATACTAAAGTGATCAAAGTACTGATCGTGGGACAACAGTGAAAGATGTCATTGAGTACTAGAGTAAGTATTGATGATATGTTTTCTCGCAAGTGGAGATCATGAAGAGTTCATTGTAAAATGTTACATCGATATAGTCTTCATCTTTTCTCCATGCGATTTTTGATTTAAGTTAAGGGTTTTGTGTAATACACAATATGGTAGCACGGTAGTTGGAAATTCTTCCCAACAGGATACTGTGGCGAATTCTATAACAAATGACTAAGTATGTTGACGCTTTAGAAGCGACAAACAAGATGTTGAATCATATAGTTCATTCATGAACATAGTATGGTTCCAGGATGGCTTTTGTCAATGGGACACTACTGCAGGTAGTTTCTCCATAACTCAGTCTGAGGAATCCTGGTTCGACCTGTGATTCACATACATAAAAGCCAAGTCCGCACAAAATATGAATTTTGTGAAAGCGTGAAAATGCGAGCATATGCAGAGATAGACACGGAGCTGAAGTTGTGAGATCCGATGGACATCAGGCTATACCACATGCGAAGCATCTTTTACACCAGTATGCTATAGGTGTGAAGTGCATTAGCATTAACTGGATTATTGACTCTAGTGCAAGTGGGATTCTGTAGGAGATATGCCCTAGAGGCAATAATAAATGATATTATTTATCTCCGAGTTCATAATTATGTTTATGTTCCATGCTATAACTGCAATGATTCTCGAGTCTGCAATATCCACGAGGCTCGGAGCAAGACTCATATGCACGTGTGGAATAATAAACGGTAAGAAGTATTCCTACTCTGGCCTTTAAGAAGTATTCATATGCACGTGTGTTGCATGATGGTTCTGTTTTCCTGATCATGGGCATGTCTATGCCAGCAATTTTGAGGGCACAATGTTAAGAGAACATTTGTGTTGAATCGAGCCGGATTGATGTTATGCTAAGAGATTCATTCGTCACAAGTTAATGGTGCATAACACAGAGATGGTTAACGTTTGCATGTTTCCTTAGACCATGAGAGTATCGAGTTTCTTCATGCTTGCTTCATGAACTTTGGGGTTTGTTAAACATCATCCGTAAATGGGTGGCTATTATGGCGGCTTATGGGTTCATGGAAAAGTGTGTCAAGTAACTTGATAGCTCAAGATTGGGATTTGCTCCTCCGACGATGGAGATATATTCTCGGGCCCTGTCAGTATTACGGTATCCATCATCGTCTAGCCAGACACAGTGAGATTTGATCACTGGGATGCCGGAACACGGAAACGAGAAAAGAGAACAAAACCGGTAATGAGGTAACTTGCATGGTGGACAAATTGTTCATCCACGGGATGCAACAAATCTCACCTCGGGTGTTTGTGACATATCGCGAAGCAACAGGAATAGCTCACTGCAACTGGAGGTTCACTCGAATATTCATTCGTGTGGGTATAGGGGTCAATATGGGTGTCCATGGCCCCGATGTTGATCATTGATCGGAAGGGGTTCCGGGTCATATCTATACTTCACTGAATCTATAGGGTCACACGCTTAAGGGTCATCTATCTGTTGAATACTAGACAGGGAGTCTGAGAGAAAATCATCAAAAAAAATTCGGACACCGAAAAGTTTCGGACAGCGGAAAAGTTCAGCAGAGAGAGGTCACCGGATGAGTTTTGGTGAAACCGAAATAGTTGTTTCGGGGTATGCCATTAAGTCAAAATGGTTTCGGCACATGCCTGATAATTCTTGGAGGGTGCTCTAAGTCCTCAAAGCCGCCAGTGTACGAGGCTGCCGCCGAAGCGCCCCATCGGAGGGAGTGGCGACGCCGGGGCTGCTGAAGCACCGGAGCACGGCGTGAGTAGGGAGACAGAGGTTCCTGTCCCCGCCGACGAGGTGGAGAACGAGGCTGCCAACAAGCAGAGGCGGGTCGAGAAAGAACCGCAAGCGACTCCAGCAGGCCTAGACTTCATCAATAACCTCCCCGATGATATGTTGATAGTCATCAAATCCCTCCTCCCAATCAGAAATCGAGCGAGGACAGCCGCCCTTTCCCGGCAGTGGTGCACCCTATGGCTCCGCACCCCTGTCGACCTCCTCCACACCCACAAGCTCTGGCATGGCTATCACGAAAGCTTGGATGCGTTCTCCCAGATCCTCGGCAGACACCATGGCCCAATCAAAGGCCTTATCGCGGGCAAGTTCCATTCCAATGGCAGGGAGCGAGGCAAGCTTGAAGAGTGGTTCCGATCCCACGCCATAGATCAGCTCAAGAAGCTAAGTTATAATGATGGGCACACGAGCTTGCTGCCAACATCCACGCTCCGCTTCGCGCCCACGCTGCGCCTCGCCAAGTTCATGAACTGCCTACCCCCCCTTAATGATGTGCCCGCTCTTTTTCTACCACGACTGAAGCACCTCGAGCTCGTCGTCGTCCGCATCCCAAAGGATGACATGGAGCGCCTGCTCCGCGGCTGTACTGCACTCGAGTTCCTTCGTCTTCAGGCGATGAATTGGTCGAGTACCTTGCACATCACCTCTAGGACTCTCCGCACTATTTATGTGTGTTGCTGGTGCTGCAATGAGAGATCACAAAAGGTGGACCACAATATGGTCATCCAGGACACACCTTCACTTGAGAGATTACTTGTAGTTGCTCAACAAGGTCCAACAAGAATCAATGTCATTTCTGCGCTGAAATTGAAAGTGGTGGGCTACTCGTCTGTCAATTACAACAACTTTCAGGTACAACAGTCGCCTTATATACCTCTCCTTCTTGACATCAACGTTATAACTTGTTTCGAAGATGTATGCTCGTCTGTCATCCAGCGAAGCTTCACCCAGACTCTGGGCACAGTGAAGGTCTTGGCACTAGAATCTGTCGTCCCCAACCTGGACCAAGTTTTCAGTTGCCTGAGATGCTTTCCGTGCCTGAAGAAGCTGTATATCGAGGTGATGTTCCTTTCCTGTTAAATGTTAACCATAAGGGAGTTCAATTTTTTGCACCTTTTCCCAAGTTCACAATGATAATGTACTACTATTTTTGAAGGAATTTTGGAGGATTTTAGGACATACACCCCCACCCCATATTGGTTGCTTCATTCATATGGTTACAATCGTCCATAAGAATTTCTCCTTTGGATTCATCTGTACTAGTTTTCTTAGGGAATTTTTATCCAATCCAACCTCTTGTGAAGAAGGCTACATGTTTCTAGATTGTAATCAAATGCCCATGTTAATCATGCCAGATCGAAGATGGCACGTTGGTGCATTTTACCAATCCTGCAAACCAAATGGGCGTGTAGCAGTGTTCAAAACTGCATGTAGGCACTAACACGTTCTCTTCTTTTGCAGTGCATATTAGGCCCGGTGGATGATGTTTATAACGACAATCACATCGAATGCCTTGATCTGCATCTCTCAAATATTACTTTGAACTCCTACTGAGGGACCCCGCCGTAGATTACACTCGCCACATTCTTTCTTGCCAAAGCAAAGGTGCTGAGTGTACTGAGGTTGAACACGCATTTAATTAGGAAAGATCAATGGTGTGATCAGCAGATCCGGCTGGTACTATTGAATGGAAGTGCCTCCAAAATGCCAAAGTTCATATGGGAAGAACATATGGGAAAGCAATTGGAAATCATTGTGTCAAACCCATACATGACTTGTCAGCGACTGATCCCTTTTCAGAAATGACGCAGCTTGCAATGTTTGAATTTGGGCGTTGTAATCTTTGAATTTGAACCTTGCAATATTTATGGTATTTGTTATATTGAACCGTTTATGTTCTCTTGTCTCAACGCAAACAGTTCATCCGGGTGAACCGCATGTCGTACATCGGACACACCTTGATCCGGCTGACCGTTTCTTTTGTGTTGCCTAATCACAAACAGTTCATCCGAGTGTACTGTATGATGTACATCGCACACACCTTGATCTGGCTGACCGTTTCTTTTGTGTTGCCTAATCACAAACAGTTCATCCGAGTGAACCGTATGATGTACATCGCATACACCTTCATCTGTCTGCCCGTTTCTTTTGTTCCTACTCATCGAAAACGGTTAACTGAACTGAACCGTATGCCCTGAATCGCACACGCAACTAAAATCTGAACCGTGTTTGATGCATCCATCATCACAAATGTTTTGCGCCTTTTTTGACGGTTGTTTTTAAACCACCGTTTGCGATTATTGCATCGCACACAGTTTCGTTGAAGGGTCTCTAATCGTAGTGTCGCGTTAGCAGCATCCTGCAGTAGTGAGATCTATTTGATGTAATCACTTTTTACGGTGTGTTTGTTGGGATCCGATGAATTGGGAATTTATGATCAGATTATCCATGAATATTATTTGAGTCTTCTGTGAACTCTTTTATGCATGATTGTTATAGCTCTATATTTGTGTCCGATCTATTGATTTGGTTTGGCCAATTAGATTGATTTTTCTTGCAATGGAAAAGGTGCTTTGTAATGGGTTCAATCTTGTGTTGATCTATATCCCAGTGACAGAAAGGGACAAGACACGTATTTTTATTGTTGCCATTAAAGGATAAATAGATGGGGTTTATTCATGCGTGAGTTTACTTTGTCTACATCACACTACCAGGAAAACCCTTACCAGTAGTGTTGAGGATATCGACCTTAGAGTCACCCGCCAGAAGGGGCCGGGTCACTCATATGGTCATTGCCAGAAGCCCGGCGTCAAGCTTAAAGACGGTGGGCCAGAGATGGGCTTAAGACCCGGATACGGCTTAAGGCCCGTAATTGCAATTATTATCATGGTAGAACTTGTAGTGTAAGGCAAGAATAGTTGAGAGTCCGAGCCGGACACTCTTATGAGCCGGCCGGGACTCTGAGAGCTGCTGGGCGTCGGCCTCCCTATATAAGGGGACGACCCGGCAGCGGTTTAGGGACAAGCAAGATCTCATCGAGAACCAGGCATAGCGGTCTCGCTCCCTGGTCATCGAAACCCTAATCAATACCACCTCAAACTGGACGTAGGCTTTTACCTTCACCGTAAGGGGCTGAACCAGTATAAACCCTCGTGTTCCCTGTCCGACTTAACCCTTTCAAGCTTCCTAGTCGCGATGGCTCCACGACTAAGTCCTAGTTCGAGGACATCTGCCGTGACAATTCCACGACAGTTGGCGCCCACCGTGGGGCCCGCGCACGGTGGATTTGAGTTCTTGAAGGGCAGCTTCGAAGGGCTCAAGGGATACGCTGTGGGCCGGATGACCAAGAGTCGTCGCGGCAAGCTCTACATCGATGATGCAAACTGGGGCCCCGACGCCGGCTCAATTGAGTACGGGTACCGGGTCCCCTTCGGTGGAATTCATGTTTCCATTGGCAAGATTGGTGAGCCGGGCCCTGAGCCGGATCTTTGCGCCGATTTCATCGAGACGGCTCAGCGTGCACGACCCGCCCGGGCCCGCCCTGCCTTAAGGCATGCTTTTGTGGGATGCATTCATGGAGGGCCCTCTGATCGATCCGGATCTGGGGATGAGGCGGCCGCCGGCTCTAACGGCGAGTCGTCCACTGATGAGTCAAATTCGCTGTATCAACTTCAAGATGGCAGGCTCATGGGTTGTTCCGATGGTGACAGTATTCCGGACCCGTTTGAGCCGCCAAGTCAGGTCGGAGTCTTTATGGCCGGTGCACAGCCTGTTCAGAACACTGCTGCTGGAGCGGGAACCCCGGTGCCTTCGCCGTCTCAGGTGCTAATGGATCTCACGGACAGGATGACGGCCCTGTTAACCGCCACGGTTGACCCGGCGGATCAAGCTCAGCATGATGCGGAGGTGGCACAGTTAAAGTTGGATCTAGTGAAAGCTAAGGAGGATCTGGCAGCGGAAGGGATCAGGATGGCTGCGGAGAGGGCGGCTCTCGATGCCCAAACTCAGTTGATCCAGGCGCAGTCCTTCCGGCTCACGATGGATCAGAACGCGTCCAATGAGGTCATGAGAAGGAGGCATCAAAAGGCCCAATCTCGACTCCCTCCGGTTTACGATCCACGCAACCTCTTCAACATGCCAGGTGCAGGGTCTAGTAACCCGCCAGGGGTCATAGTGCCCGGGTCTGGGACCCCGATTCAGCCAATAGTGAAGGGGCCTCCCCAGGTGCACCGTGCCCCGCCTCAGTACGTGCCAATACCCCCGGGTCATTATAATAACCCGCTGGAGAACATGGTCGCCGCGGCAGCACGGCTGGCGGCTCTCCCAGTCGACGGCGACTCTCCGACGGCTATTGAAACCCGCCGGGTCAGGGAACTCCTTCAGACAGCACTGGCGCAGCAAGAGGCGTACTCCTACAGCCGGGACAGGATCCACTCGACCCCTCGGCCAGGCCGGAGCTCGAGTTACAGCAGGTGCATGGCCTCAGCGACCGGCTCAAGTAACGTCCGACGCCATGACCCGCCCCCTGGCCATGGCCCGGTTCATAACGGAGCTTTTCACGCAGTAGACCAGGACAGAGCGCGGCAGGAGGCGGAGCAGGTGCCTTAGTTGACGGCTTACCAAACTCCCCCGGCTTATCCGACGACTTCCGCCGATGTGGGTATCCCTACCAGGACTGGGGGTTTCCCTTGTTTAGTGCCAGCTATCCGCAATGAACGTCTACCCAAGGACTTCAAAGGTCCTAGGAAGGTGCCTAATTACACAGCAGACTTACAACCCGCAGCCTGGATCGAGAGTTATGAGATGGCTATGGAGCTGCTGGAGGTCAGTGAGGCGGCCATGGCTAAGTACTTCACCATGATGTTAGATGGGACTGCCCGCACTTGGTTGAAAGGGCTACCACCGAATTCCATTGGGTCTTGGGCTGAGCTGAAGGCCCGGTTCATCCAAAACTTCAAGGATACCTGTAGGCAGTCTATGTCAATTCTGGATTTGACTAACTGCAAGCAGCAGGAGGGTGAGTCTACGACACATTGGGTTCGCCGGGTTAAGGAGATAATACATTCCTCGGATAAGATGGACGCCGGCTCTGCAGTCTTAATGTTGGAGCAGAATTGTCGTTTTGTGCCCCTGAAGATGAAACTCGGGCGGCTTAAGCGCGACTGCAATGATATGGGTACACTGATGGCGGCTCTTGTCAAGTACGCCGATTCTGATGGTACCAAGGACCCCACTTCAGATGATGAAAGGACAGGGAAGGGAAAGAAGAACGGCAATGGCAAGGGTCCTCAGCATAACCCGGGGAACCAAGGAGGAGACAAGCGCAAGGCCGATGGCAGCTTAGAGTTTGTGGCCAACGCCAGCTCACAAGGTAATAACCAGCGACGTCAGGGGAGGCCCCCTCCCCGAGGCGGCGGGTCAGGCCCGACGCTGGAGCAGCTGCTGAATGAGCGTTGTCCAAGGCATGGCTCTAGAGAGAAGCCAGCAACTCATCTATGGAAGGATTGTGCAATCATGAAGGCCTTTCAGAATTACAATGGCCCGGGCGGCGGCTCAGGCGCCGGCGGCTTTCATGGCCCGGGCGGCGGCTCAAACTCTAATCCTCAGAACGGTCAAGGGGGCTTTAATCAGCAGTCTGGCCAGGGTCATCAACAGCAGCAGGGGGATTATCAGACCAATCCAAAGCGGCTTAGCGGTGGACAGTACCATGTATTTACCACCAGTCTGTGTAAGCGAGATCAGAAGCTTCATAAGAGGGCTGTGAATGCTGTTGAGCCGGCGGTTCCACGCTACTTGCGGTGGTCTGAGCAGCCTATAGTATGGAGTAGAGAGGATCACCCTCCCCAGGTGGACAATCCGGGTCACTTGGCCTTAGTGGTGGCTCCACAGGTGGGAGGATATAAGTTCACTAAGGTACTCATGGACGGAGGCAGCAGCATCAACATCCTCTATTATGAGACTTTTCGCCGTATGGGGTTGGTTGATAAGAATCTCAGCCAGTCAAACACTATCTTCCATGGTGTGGTACCTGGTAAGTCGGCTTATCCAGTCGGCAAGATCGAGTTGGAAGTGGCCTTCAGAGATGAGAACAACTACAGGGTGGAAAAATTGACCTTTGAGGTAGTCAAGATAAGAAGTCCGTACCATGCCATATTTGGGCGGCCGGCTCACGCCAAGTTCATGGCACGGCTGTGTTACGTATATTTACAGCTCAAGATGCCGGGTCATAATGGGACCATTATGGTTCACGGCAGCCGGAAGGTGGCCTTGGAATGTGAGGAAGGTGATGCAGCTTATGCAGAATCTGTTTGTGCAACAGAGGAGTTGAAGTTTTACAAAGACAATGTTGACCCAACAGATATGACCTCTGTGAAAAAGCCGACTACGGAGCATGAGCCGGCAATGAAATTTAAGTCGGCTGATGAGACTAAACTTGTTGATTTCGTTCCAGGAGATTCATCTCAGCAGTTTAGCATCAGTGCCAATCTGGATCCAAAATAGGAAAGCGCGCTCATCGAGTTCATCCGTGAGAATAGGGACATCTTCGCATGGAAACATTCCGACATGCCAGGTGTACCTAGAGAACTCGCTGAGCACACTCTCAATGTTGATCCGAAATTTAAGCCGGTCAGGCAGTTCCTTCGGCGGTTCAATGAGGAGAGGCGGAAAGCTATTGGTGCAGAGGTGGCTCGGCTCTTGGCGGCCGGGTTTATTGTTGAAGTCTTTCACCCAGAATGGTTAGCTAACCCGGTGCTCGTACTCAAGAAGAACGGCACTTGGCGGATGTGTGTGGACTACACGGACTTAAACAAGGCGTGTCCGGCTGATCCTTTTGCCCTTCCCCGTATTGATCAAATCATTGATGCTATGGCTGGTTGTGCGCGCTTAAGTTTCCTGGACGCTTATTCCGGATATCATCAGATTAAAATGGCAGTTAAGGACCAGGAGAAGACGGCGTTCATCACTCCCTTTGGAGCCTTCTGCTATGTGTCTATGCCCTTTGGACTCAAGTGTGCACAGGCGACTTACCAGCGTTGTGTACAGAACTGTCTTCATAAACAGATTGGGCGCAATGTTCATGCTTATGTGGACGGCATTGTAGTTAAATCTATAAAAGAAGAAACCCTGATAGATGATTTGAGGGAAACCTTTGATAATCTCCGGGTTTACAAGATGATGCTTAACCCGGCCAAGTGTGTTTTTGGTGTTCCTGCAGGCAAACTCTTGGGTTTTTTAGTTTCTGACAGAGGCATTGAAGCTAACCCGGAGAATATCAAGGCCATCACCTCCCTGGCTAAACCGGCGTGTATAAATGATGTTCAGCGCTTGGCGGGTCGCATCGTTGCTTTAAGCCGATTTATAAGCCGTTTGGGTGAGAAGGACATGCCATTATATCAGTTGATGAAGAAATCTGATAACTTTGTCTGGAATGATGCAGCTAATACTGCCTTTGAGGATTTGAAGAAGCAGCTGGCAGAGCCCCCAGTCCTTGCTGCTCTGGTTGATAAGGAGCCCTTATTGCTGTATGTGGCTGCTAACACGCGAGCCGTCAGTGTGGCCGTGGTGGTGGAGCGCAAGGAAGAGGGTAAGGAGCATCCGGTTCAGCGGCCGGTGTAATACAATTGATGTTTCCTTGTACCAACAACGCAGCTGAGTACGAGGCCTTGCTCCATGGTCTTCGGATGGCTAAGGAGATGAGCTTGAGCCGGGTAAGGTGTTTCGGTGACTCAGACTTGGTGGCTCAACAAGTGTCAGACAAGTGGGACTCTAAGGACCCTCTCATGGCGGCTTATCGCCGTGAAGTTGATGCCATTGCTGGGCACTTTCAGGGCTACCAAGTAGAGCACATTGATCGCAGGAAGAACGAGGCGGCTGATGCTTTAAGCCGGCTAGGATCCCAGCGAAAGCCGGTGCCGCCTAATACTTTCCTGGATGTCCTGTATAATCCTTCTGTTAAGCTGCCTACAGAGGAAGACTTGGCTGTCCCTGACCCGGAGGCACGACTGGTGGCGGCTCTCCATATCATACCGGACTGGACAATGCCCTATCTGGCTTACATGACCCGGGGCGAGTTGCCTGAGGATGAAACTTTGGCCAGGCAAATAACCCGGCGGGCTAAGTCAATGATTGTTATCAATGGTGAGTTGCATCACCGCAGTGTTACGGGAGTGTTTCAGCGTTGTGTTTCCCCTGAGGAAGGTCAAGAGATCTTGCGTGAGATCCATGAAGGGGATTCTGGCCATCACGCCGGCTCAAAGTCTCTTGTGGCCAGGGCTTTTCGTCATGGTTTTTATTGGGTGACGGCTCATGCTGATGCAGTGGACTTGGTCAGTAAGTGTGATGGCTGCCAAAGGTTCTCGCGACGGGCTCATGTACCGGCTCAAGAGCTGAGGATGATCCCAATTACTTGGCCCTTTGCGGTCTGGTGGCTTGATATGGTTGGGCCTTTCAAAAGATCCAAGGATAAGAAGACCCACCTTTTGGTGGCAGTTGACAAGTTTACCAAGTGGGTTGAAGCGGAGCCAGTTAGCAAGTGTGATGCAGCCACGGCGGTTCAGTTTATGAAAAAGGTGATCTTTCGCTTTGGTTTTCCACACAACATTATAACTGACAATGGCACCAATTTATCCAAAGGCGCCATGGAGGAGTTTTGTCAACGAGAGCATATCCGACTTGATGTTTCCTCGGTGGCTCATCCTCAATCCAATGGTCAGGCTGAGAGAGCTAATCAGGAAATTCTGAAGGGCATCAAGCCCCGGCTTTTGGTCCCTTTGCAACGGACGCCGGGTTGTTGGGTGGAGGAGTTGCCCTCCGTGCTGTGGAGCATCAACACTACTCCTAACAGGTCTACAGGCTTTACGCCTTTCTTCATGGTTTATGGAGCAGAAGCAGTCCTCCCCAGTGACGTCCGTCATGACTCGCCTCGAGTGGCGGCTTATGTTGAGGCGGACAACGAACAGGCACGCCAACATGCTCTTGACTTGTTGGACGAACAGCGTGATGTGGCCGCAGCTCGTTCAGCGATTTATCAACAAGACCTGCGCCGTTATCATAGTCAACGGGTTAAATCCCGGGTCTTCCAGGAAGGCGATCTGGTGCTCCGGCTCACCCAGGATCAAACTGATGCGCACAAGCTATCCCCGCCTTGGGAAGGGCCCTTTGTGGTCAGCAAGAATTTGCACAACGGGTCATATTACCTCATTGATATTCGGGAGCACAAAGATTCACGTAAGTCGGAGGAAAAGACCCGTCGGCCGTACTACACTTGAGTCACCGGCTCTCATGATGTACATATTTCTCTAAGCCATGTATATATTATAATAAGCAATAAAGCAGGACCTCTGTCCTTTTTCCTCCTCCAAATGTGCACGTGTTGTTTTCATTGCAAGATTACATGATAGCTTGAAGGTGGATCCGGCTTATGATCATCTTCGAATCTAGCCGTAAGTAATAAGATCACTTGGGGGCTTCCTGTTCAAACATAGGTCGTATTCAAACCAAAGAGAACATAGCTGTCGATACCCATTTGATTGGCAAAGTGCCGAGCTCATTGGGGAGTTTTCTTTGATCATGTTTGAATCTTAGTTTAACCCCTTTGGGAACCGACGTGGATCGTATTCGAATCAGCGTCGTTAAACAATTCTTAAAGTCATTTGGGGGCTTCCTGTTCAAACATAGGTCGTATTCGAACCAAAGAGAACATAGCTGTCGATACCCTCTTGATTGGCATCGCCACACCCACTGGGGGCTATATGATCGCATTCGAATCTTAGCATAACCCCTTTGGGCCGGGTCTCTGGTCGTATTCGAACCGGAAGCCCCTAACTTCTTCTGCTTCATAGTAAGTTTTCTTCTGATCATTTCAAAGTGTGTACGGCCGGGTCTCATTTTGCCGGTTTAACTTGGATTTACAGTATTAGTTGAACACAATGGGTGTCATTAAGACAAGTAAATCGGAATTAAGGTACCAACCTTCTTACCCGGGTTATTTAAACCGGAAGTATGCTTGCAGGCCGCTAAGTGTGTTATTACGGCTGTATTAAGGATATAATTGAGGACCAGTCTTTTTCGATTCATATTCCGGGTTATATATCTAAACATATGATTCTCAGGGCAGTAAGCCACCTGGAGACTTGCGATTCGTCTTTCTATGCAGGATAGTTAAAGACAATTATTTAAGACTAAGGCAAATGAATGACCCGGAGAAATATAAGGGAGACAACTTCAATAAAACTTCAAGCATTCAGGGCATGCGCGATGGCACGGCAAAGATAAAGTGTTGGTCCTACTCTATTACAAGACTCATCGAGTCCAAAAGGGTGGAGCATTGTTTTATAAGCCGTCTGCAGAAGTTAAGACGCTTGCTGGGTTGAAGTCTCCGGCTCGTCTCTTTCTTCTCCTCCGGCTGTTCCCAAGGTCTGGAAAGTCGACGACTTCCAGTCGATGCCGCTCAGCGCTTCGAATTGGGCTTCCTCGTCAATTAACTCGGCCGGGTCAATCTCCGGGGCGAAGGTGTGCTGATGAGCCGGCGGAATTAAACTCAGGGCTTCATAGCGAGGGGTCGGGATCCTCTGATTCTCCGCATTGTAACCCGGCTGGTACTTAGTCAGATCTGTGTCGTTCCCGATAAGGGTGGCCACCGGGCGCACGACCTTCACGCAGGCAGCAAAGTCTCTTTGGTCGAAGGCCGTGCCGTCTTCCTTCAGACTTGGCTAGCCGAGGGCGATGTCCGCCGGGTCTAACTCGGGGAGGAAAGCCTTGGCCCGGCTCAGCGCGGCGATCGCTCCGGCTCTTGCAGAAGCCCGTCGTAGCTCTTGGATACGTTGAGGCAGAACGGCGAGCCGGCGAAGCACTTCCGCCAGATGAGTCGGCACCTCGTTAGATAGGGCCACCACAGCTAAGGCACGCTCTGACCTGGTGTAGAGTTGCTCCACCAGGGTATACACGGCCTTTAGCTTGGTTACCACACTCTGGTTGAGGTTGGCGCTTCTGGGACCTGTTTAACAGAATCAGATAAGTCGCCGACAAGGATGAACTATGAGATATAAAAGATTCTATAACTTGATGAAAGCCGGTGAGATGGCTTACCGAAGATTGCGGCCACCATCTGGGACACTTGGCGCTTTAAGCCGGAGAGTTCGGCCGTCTTCTCTGACAGGGCCTTCTCCGCCTGTTCGGCCCGGTTCACCAGCGCGGCCTTCTCTTCGGCCCAGGCTTTCCATTCAGCGTGAAACTCCGTCTTCAGCTTCTCTTGCGCGGCGATGCTGGACTCAAATTTGGCATTTGCCTTCCGGGTCTCCATCTCTTGCATCTTCAGCCGGTTCTTGAGATCAGCGAGGTCAGCTTCTAGCTTCTTGCCAGCAGCCTGCATAAATTTCCGGGTTATGGCGTGAACAGTTACTATACAGATGTAAAGTCCCAAGCGTTTTCCAAGCAAAGACACTTGGCACTTGGGGGCTAATGCATATTGAACGATTCTATCTACAAATTGCCGGTTCAATTGGGTAAGCCGGAACCTAAGTCTACAACATATTCAATCATAAGTTGTCGACTTGGGGGCTAGCATGGTAAAGGTAACTATGCAGTAAGTAAGAGGATAGAAGAATAATACCTCAGATTTTTGCTGGATCTGGGTCACCATGGCAATCTCGGTGTCCCGGCTCTTGTGCACTTGGCTGACGAAGCTGGAGACGATCTCTCCAATGTTTAAATTGGAGTAGTCAGTGAGGTCCAGGTTAACCCGGCGGGACTCTAGCAGCTCCCCTTTGGCGGAGCACTTGGCCAGCACGGTAGGTCTCCCCGGCTCAACAAACTCCGTCCGGGTAATTACCATGTCCGGGTCATCTACTAGTTGAGCCGAGCTGGAGGCCTCCGGGTTAACAGAAGCTTC
This sequence comes from Triticum aestivum, assembly GCF_018294505.1. Lineage (NCBI taxonomy): Eukaryota > Viridiplantae > Streptophyta > Magnoliopsida > Poales > Poaceae > Triticum > Triticum aestivum. Next base: position 360,219,780 of record NC_057808.1, read on the forward strand.
TGTTGCGGCCTTGTTGGTTGGGGCAGCAGCCTCAGGAGCAGAGGCAGCCGGCGGTTCTTGAGCGGCTGCCTCCGGCTCAGGCAAGTCCGGCTCATTGACCGGCTTGGATTTCTTCGCCTTCTTGGTGAGCTTGGCCTGGGCACTGGAAGGACAGAAAGGTTAAGCACAATGGTGTAAGTAAAGACAAAAGTACAGTATGAGATGGTTATCATTACCCGGGCACGGTCTTGAAAGCCGGCAGGCTTGACTGCATAGAGTCGCCAGAAGAGGGGGAAGTTTCCTGGTAATTTGAGTCAGAAGAGTTGAGCGGTTGACGTATAATACCTGCCAAAGGATGAACAGGGTACAATTTTAAGATCACCTCGGTCCGGCGTTTCCTCGATGCGTTAGGTAACCCGGAGGAGAGGTCGGTGCTTTTGTCGGTCTGGGTGTGCCGCCGGCTCTCATGCACCTGTTGCTTCAAAATAAATTGAGGGTCTTGATAAGCTAAAGGATGTGAAAAGCTTACTTTCCGGGTTACCCTTCGGATTTTCAGCCTTGGCAAGGGCTCCGAGTCGGAGGAAAATGTCGTTACCTCTTCAACCACCGGGTTACTTGCTCCGGTGTCGTCCTATTGATAAACAAGTATTGATAAGGCGGACAGAAGTAAACAACAAAGTACAACAAGGACTTACAGGCTCAGGGGTTACCTCTGACTCGGAGCTGTCGCTTAGTTGCATCAGCTCTGAAGCAGTAGGCCTATTTCCTTTTTTGCGAGGGGCGGCTTTCTTGGCGGCTTTCTTCGCCTTTCTGGCCTTCTTGGCCGCCTCATGGTCATATTTGACCCGCCAGAACTTATCATCGTCCTGGAAAATACAATGATGATTTCTTAAAACGATTCAGATGAAAGCTATATGCAGATAAGATGTTCAGATCAGCGGCTTACCGCTGGGGCTGGGTTGGTCTTGCAGAAGGGGGCTAGGCCGGTCCTTCCGCAGTCTGCCAGGCTCTCGTTCAAGAGAGCCTTGGTCATCTCCTCTACAACATCTTCAGGAAGATCGTTGCGGCTGTGTCTCTGGGGGTCATCCTTTCGGCCCGTGTACTCACACATTAAGCCGGGGCGGCGGCTCAATGGGATCACCCGCCACGAGATCCAGACCCGGACCAGATCGATTCTGTTCAGACCATTGCCCAGGAGAGCCTTGATCTTGTTGATGGTGGGGAGCAGAGGTTGGCGCTCTGCTTGAGTCAGCTTGTCTGACAGTGGGTGAGTCGGCTCCAGACGCGAGGGGCGAAAGCCGGGCAACGGACTCTCATCAGCCGGCGACGTGTCTTGGCAGTAAAACCACGTCAGATTCCAGTCTTTGGGGTGGCTCGACGGCTCTGCGTAAGGGAAAAGGCAGTCCCTGCGCCGCTGGATGGAGATGCCGCCTAGCTCCAAACTTGGCCCGTTGGCGCACTCGTTCTGGCGGTTTAAATAGAAAAGCTCTCTGAAGAGCAGCAGACTGGGTTCTTCTCCAAGGTAAACCTCGCAGAACACTTGGAAGTTGCAGATATTGGACACTGAGTTGGGTCCTATGTCCTGAGGCCGCAGATCGAAGAAATTCAGAACGTCTCTGAAAAACTTTGAGCCGGGCGGTGCGAAGCCCCGGCTCATGTGATCCGCAAAAATGACCACCTCTCCGTCCTTTGGCTGTGGTCTTTCCTCTGATGGGTCAGGGGCACGGTAGGACATGACGTCCTTCTTGGGCAAGTGGCCTGACTTGACAAAATCCGCTAGGGTCTCATTGGTGACGTTGGACCTCATCCAATTGCAAGTAATGGAGGCCTTAGGAGCTTTGGGAGGCATGGTGAAATTCGGCAGCCTATGATAAAAGGAACGTCCGGTTTAAGTATAAGCCGGAGGAAAGTTATAGTTCAGTGTTAAGTGGCGGCTTACGGAGGGACCTAATGATATATATCTGAGTACATTGAGTTATCTAAGCCGCAGAAAAGATGTCAAGAGTAATTCAAAATTGTCTACGGCCTTATCACGGATGAGCCGGAAATTCTATGGTGCATGGTCTCCTTTAAGCCGGAAGATTCTACGGCGCGTGTTTTCTTTAAACCGGAAATGTAACCCGCCATGACTCAACGAGTGCAGTTTTTTTACTAAGTGTGGTGAAAACAAGTTTCACACATGGCGGTAAATAATTTGGATCAAGTGGTCGACAGAAAAAGAAATTTTCTAGACCTAAAACAGACGCGAGGGAAGTTCTTGAGCTCGAATGAGGCCTTTATGCAGTAAAAAGAGGCCTACTTGCATTTGAAATGAGTGCTAAACAGCCGCCGCACTAGTTCTATCCTATACTAAGATCAAAAAGAGGCAGTAAAAATCAAATCTACTGAGGGCCGCGATGAACTATGAAGAACAGAGGAAGAACTACGGAGCCCTAGTGCGGATCTATCCTATGGAATGGCGAAGACTCACCGGTGCTGAAGAGACGCGGAGGTCGTCGCGTTTCTCTGGTCAGATCAGGGTGATGCAGCGGCCTGAGTTGGTGACGATGCGAAGACCCGCGGCGGCGGCAGCAGCAGAGCTCGGGCAGGGGAGCAGTAGCGCGAGGAAGAAGACGAAGGAGAGAGAAGTGGCTGAAGGCCCGTCGGGCCGGCCTATTTATAAGGGCGAGCTCATAAGTGGGCGCGAGAATCAAGGAGACCACGACATGGTTATCTCCCCACGAAACGCCTCGATTTTCGGGATGACGGTAAAGATAAGATCCGCTGCGGATCTGGCGGAGTAAAAAACGGACTTAATGGAAGATGATGTCACGGCGGATTACCCGGAGTCCAGAGGATGACGTCACGCCGGGTTATGGCCTTCACATAATTGTAAGCCGGAGATTTTCTGTCGAAAAGATTGAAGATTGACATGAGCCGGCTCAAATCAATCTGGGGCCTAATGTTGAGGATATAGACCTTAGAGTCACCCGCCAGAAGAGGCCGGGTCACTCATATGGTCATTGCCAGAAGCCCGGCGTCAAGCTTAAAGACGGTGGGCCAGAGATGGGCTTAAGACCCGGATACGGCTTAAGGCCCGTAGTTGCAATTATTATCATGGTAGAACTTGTAGTGTAAGGCAAGAATAGTTGAGAGTCCGAGCCGGACACTCTTATGAGCCGGCCGGGACTCTGAGAGCTGCTGGGCGTCGGCCTCCCTATATAAGGGGACGACCCGGCAGCAGTTTAGGGACAAGCAAGATCTCATCAAGAACCAGGCATAGCGGTCTCGCTCCCTGGTCATCGAAACACTAATCAATACCACCTCAAACTGGACGTAGGCTTTTACCTTCACCGTAAGGGGCTGAACCAGTATAAACCCTCGTGTTCCCTATCCCACTTAACCCTTTCAAGCTTCCTAGTCGCGATGGCTCCACGACTAAGTCCTAGTTCGAGGACATCTGCCGTGACAATTCCACGACAAGTAGCGCTGATCTTTTGGCTATTAGAAGCGCGGGCAGGCGCACTACTGCTACCGTGCTACAGCTATTTTTTAGCAGTAGCGCTTGTTTGAACCAGTGCTACTGCTATCTATATCTAGTAGTAGCGCGCCTCTGTCCATCGCTACTGCTAATACTAGTAGCATGCCCCTACAACCAACGCTACTCGTAAGCAGCGCTGCTACTACTCCAATACCCCACGCTACTGCTAGTATTTTTTTATGTTGTTGTATTCATATTTTTATAGGTTTTATACAATTACAACATACACATACACTAAAACTATATGAAAAAGGAATGTCTCATCATCATCATCGAAGTGGTACAACATAGTCTCATCATATCAACATAGTCTCAACACAAATGATGTCGATCTCATCCTCATCTCGAAATAGCGATACAAGTTAATGATCACATGTCTCTTACATTGTCACCATAGACACATGTTTCATCATCTACCTAAACTATGACATACGAGATAAGAGCGATCACGATGATCAAAAGCGGTATTATGTAGTAGTTTTTGCAGCGGCGCTAGTTCTGAATCCCCTGTTGTGCTATGAATATCAAGTAACTAGCTTCGGCTTCCGCTCTGCTATCAAACCCTGTGTGGCTTCCGCCGGAGAAGCCAGAGACTTGGGCCTCACACTCTGGCCACTCATCATAACACCCGGAACATGCCCTACATACATGGCATACCACTTCCTCGCCATCGTTGATCTATATACCTGTCAGAGATGCACACACACACACACACAGAGATATATATATATATATATATATATATATATATTGTAACGCCCATGATGCGGCTATATCTCCCACGTGTCGAGGCACGACTTAGAGGCATAACCGCATAGTGGTTTTGTCGCAAGAAGGGTCATCTTCACACAATCCCATGTAATGAACAAGAATGGGATAAAGAGTTGGCTTACAATCGCCACTTCACACAATACATAAATATTATTCATACATCATCCAAAATACAAACATATAGACCGACTACGGTCAAAATCCAGATGAAAATAAGATAACCCCAAATGCTAGATCCCCGATCGTCCCAACTGGGCTCCACTACTGATCATCAGGAAATGACACATAGTAACGACCACGTTCCTCGTCGAACTCCCACTTGAGATCGACCCCATCATCTGCACCGGTATCGTCGGCACCTGCAACTATTTTGGTAGAATCTGTGAGTCACGGGGACTCAGCAATCTCACTCCCGCGAGATCAAGACTATTTAAGCTTATAGGAAAGGATGGTGTCATGAGGTGGATCTGCAGCGGCAATAAGCATATATGGTGGCTAACATACGCGAAAGAGAGCGAGAAGAGAAGCAACGGAGCAGTCGTCAACTAGCAAAGACCAAGAAGTGATCCTGAACTCCTACTTATGTCATACATAACACATACCGTGTTCACTTCCCGGACTCCGTCGAGAAGAGACCATCACGGCTACACAAGCAGTCGATGTATTTTAATTGGGTCAAGTGACAAGTTCTCTACAACCGGACATTAACAAATTCCCATCTGCCTCATAACCGCGGGCACGACTTTCGAAAGATAATACCCTGCAGGGGTGTCCCAACTTAGCCCATCATAAGCTCTCACGGTCAACGAAGGATAAACCTTCTCCCGGAAAGACCCGATCAGTCTTGGAATCCCGGTTTACAAGACATTTCGACAATGGTAAAACAAGACCAGCAAAGCCGCCCGAATGTGCCGACAAATCCCGATAGGAGCTGCACATATCTCGTTCTCAGGGCACACCGAATGAACACTACGTACAGCTAAAACCAATCCTCGAGTTTCCCCGAGGTGGCGCTGCAAGTGGCTCTAGTTTGGACCAGCACTCAGAGGAACACTGGCCCGGGGGTTTAAATAAAGATGACCCTCGGGCTCGCGAAAACCCGGGGGAAAAGGCTTAGGCGGCAAATGGTAAAACCAAAGTTGGGCCTTGCTGGAGGAGTTTTGTTCAAGGCGAACTGTCAAGGGGGTCCCATAAATCACCCGACCGCGTAAGGAACGCAAACTCAAGGAACATAATCCCGGTATCACAGAAACTAGGGCGGCAAGAGTGGAACAAAACACCAGGCATAAGGCTGAGCCTTCCACCCTTTACCAAATATATATAGATGCATTAATTAAATAAGAGATATTGTGATATCCCAACAAATCCATGTTCCGACATGGAACAAACTTCAACTTCACCTGCAACTAGCAACGCTATAAGAGGGGCTGAGCAAAAGCGGTAACTTAGCCAATCAACGGTTTCCTAGGAAAGGATGGTTAGAGGCTGACATGGCAAAATGGGAGACATTATATAGCAAGAGATAGGTAGCGGAGCATGGCAATAGAGCGAACAACTAGCAAAGCAAAGATAGAAGTGATTTCGAGGGGTGGTCATCTTGCCTGCAAGATTCTCAGAGTTGTCGAAAGCTTGATCCTCAAAAGCGTACTTGACAGGTTCCTCGTTCACGAACTCGTCTTCCGGCTCTACCCAAGACAAGAACACAAGCAAACGGAACCACAATCAACCACGAGAAATGCACAAGCAACATGATGCAAAACAGGTATGATATGCGAGAAATGATATGCATTGCATATGCGTGCTCCGGAAGGAAAATGATGAACATGGCAGTAACTTGGCAAACCAAGCATGCCACTGGAAAGATGAGATGATTTCAGTCGAAATCGATATACAGATCACCGGAAACGGATGCACGGTTTGCAAATGGCAAGCAAAACAAGAATGACACGAATATGTGATTAACAGCATGATAGCACTTAAAATGCAACAAGCAACAATGCTACAGCACTCCTACATAGCAACAAATCACATGGAAGTAATCTACAGGAGATGCTTGACAAAAGATGAACACTGAGCTACGGCTAGTTCACAACATAACAAGCTCAAACAAGCATGGCAAAAGTGCAAAAGATAACAGGAGCACAGACTTGGTGAAAAACTGGACATGGCAGAAAACAGCATCAGGTAGCAATGTTCAGAGCACTAAATCAACATGCTACAGGAACTTAACATAGCAAAACAAGGCATGGAAGTGTTCTACTAAATGCATATGACAAAAGTCCCTTACTGACCATAAGCCAAAAAGGACCAGAAGATATGATGGCAAGCATGTAAACATAGCAAGTTCCGTTATCAGGTTTCAGACTTAGCAGAAAACAGAGCATGGCAGAAATAATAATATGTAGGCCTTTTTGTGAGCTTGATGCACTCACTACAAAGCAATGCATGACAAACCAAGCATACCTACAGCAAGACGGCATGTTTATGAAGCTATCCGTTGCAAGAACAAAAGCATAGCATGTATGGATCAACTACAATAAGCTTGGCAAAAATGAATATCATGTTAAGAATCTGCCAGAAATATTTTATAGCAAAAGTAGAGCAAGATTGAGTCATGCTATGGCACTCCATAATTGCAAACAATTGCAGGAATGGATCAATTACAACTATAGCTACAAAACATACTTACTGAACATCTCCAAAATATGCATGGATCTCTCTGTAGCATCAAGTTTACATGGCAACAAAATAGCAGCAGACAAAGACTTAGAGAAATCACTAAGTCCCTGAAATCAGAAACATTACAGAGTCTACTTTGCATGCTTGTGCTAGTCACCACAGAGATCAAAAAAATACATGGACTACCCCACTGGAAAGATGGAATGGCATACTTCAAAATACATGTAGAGCTCATGCCCAAAAGATGCACAGATTCAAAGATACAAAAATGACAAATCTCCAAGTTCTGCTAGGAACCAGAGGATAACAGCAACTAGCCCTCTTCCAACAGAGATTTGGGCCTCAAGATGACCTCTAATGAACATGGTGCAATTGAACAAAATGAAGAGCATCACGAGGCGAACAATTTGACATATTACACGCGCGAATCGGAGCTACATGCAAGGAGTTATGGAGCTGTGAACAGAGGCATATGCTGTAACAGAAAAATACTTAGAAAAAGAGGGGGCTCGGGGTCAACCGCTACAGTAGCAGATCTGGATCGGGGGAGCTTCTCGAGCTCGGGCTCGGGCTCCGGTGGCAGTTCGCCGGCGACGGGAGGGGAAGAAGGAGACAGGGCGGCGGCCGGAGGTGGGGCCGGCGACGGAGAAGGCGGCGCCGGCTGCGGCAGCGCCGGGGCGGCGGTCGGGCTCGTGGC
>NC_057808.1:360227886-360250659 GCF_018294505.1 Triticum aestivum
GCGGGCTCGGGCCGCGGGGGCCGGGGACGAGCTCCGGCGGGCCGCGCGGTGGGGGAGAGAGAGAGGGTGACATGGCGCGTGCTGATTCGCCGGGCGGCGCGGGCGGACGTGTCCGGCGGCGCGAGGTGGAAGACGCTAGGGTTTGACTGCGATTTCGTTTTTCGGGAGGCTCACATATTTATAGGTAAAGGGAGCTAGGAGAGCCAAATGAGGTGCGGTTTTCACCCACACGATCGTGATCGAACGACCTAGAGCATGCAAGAGAGTTTGGTGGGCTTTGGGCTGGTTTTGAGGGGGGTTTTGCTGGACACTCAAATGGACTTTGCGGATGCCCGGTTAACCGTTGGAGTACCAAACGACCTCCAAATGGAACGAAACTTGACCGGTGGTCTCTGGGTGGTATAATAAGGCCACTTGACAAGCCTCGGTCCATTCCGAGAAATTTTGACTCCCGCACACGAAAGAAAACAAGAGGGGTGCACCGGAGGAGATAGGAGCGCCGGATTGCAAAACAGACAACGGGGAAAATGTTTGGATGCAAGAGACGAACACGTATGCAAATGCACTGCACATGATGACATGATATGAAATGCATGACATGACAAAATACAAAACGAAAGACAAAACCCGACAACGGAGGGAAAATCATAACACATAGCCGGAAATGGCAAGAGTCAGAGTTACAAATATGGCAAGTTACATGCGGGGTGTTACAACACTCCACCACTACGAGAGGATCTCGTCCCGAGATCTAGGACTGAAAGAACTCCGGATTGCGCGGCTTTGAGATTATCACGGATGACTTTACACATTTCTTCAGCTTCAGTGATTAAGTCATTGCCAAGAAGTTGACGTTCACCAGTCTCTGACCAATTGAGAGGAGTACGACACTTTCTGCCATAGAGAATCTCGAATGGGGCCTTGCCCGAACTCGCTTGGAAGCTGTTGTTGTAGGAAAATTCAGCATATGGAAGACAATCTTCCCATTTCATGCCAAAGGAAATGACGCAAGCCCTGAGCATATCTTCAAGAATTTGATTGACTCGCTCGACTTGGCCACTAGTTTGAGGATGGAAAGTTGTGCTGAAGCGAATGTTAGTGCCCATGGCCTTCTGGAAGGAGTCCCAGAACATGGAGGTGAAGATGCTTCCATGATCTGAAGAAATCAATTGTGGAATGCCGTGCAAGGAGACAATTCTGGAGGTGTATAGCTCTGTCAGCTGAGCTGCTGTGATGGATTCTTTGATTGGAAGGAAATGAGCCACTTTAGAAAGCTTGTCAATGACAACGAAGATAGCATCATTTCCGCGCTTGGACTTGGGAAATCCAGTCACGAAGTCCATTTCGATATGATCAAACTTCCATTCTGGGATAGCAGGAGGTTGGAGGAGACCAGCTGGTCGTTGGTGTTCTGCTTTCACTCTTCGACAGACATTACATTCATTCACGAGCTGAGCAATTTCTCGCTTCATTCGAGTCCACCAATACGACTGCTTGAGGTCATGATACATCTTCGTACTTCCAGGATGAATGGACAGGAGAGAATTGTGCGCCTCGTTCATAATGACTTTTCTTAGATCACCTTTAGGAACCACAATCCGGTCCTCGAAGAATAAAGTGTCTCTGTCATCAATGCGATAGCACTTGTATTTGGAAAGACCCTTGTCGATACCACGTTTCACCTTCTTCACCATGGCATCAAGGAGTTGTGCCTCACGAATTTGTTCTTCCAAAGTAGGAGAGACTATGAGGTTGGCAAGAAAGCCTTGAGGAACAACTTGGAGATTCAGCTTGCGGAAAGCTTCACAAAGATCCGGTTGGAAAGGCTTGAGAATTAAGTTGTTGCAATAAGACTTCCTGCTTACAGCATCTGCAATGACATTTGCTTTGCCTGGAGTATATTCAATACTCGGATTGTACTCTTGAATCATTTTGACCCATCGAGTCTGCCTGAGGTTGAGGTTGGGCTGAGTGAAGATATACTTGAGACTCTTGTGATCGGTGAAAATGTCCACTTGTCTTCCCAACAAGAGATGTCTCCACGTTATCAATGCATGGACAACTGCCGCCAACTCAAGATCGTGAGTGGGGTAGTTCTTCTCGTTGGGCTTCAACTGACGAGAGGTATAGGCCACAACTTTCTTTTCTTGCATTAATATAGCACCGAGACCTTGAAGAGAAGCATCACAGAAAACTTCAAATGGCTTGGATTCATCAGGAGGAGTCAAGACAGGAGCTGTGACTAGTTTCTCTTTGAGAGTGTTGAAAGCAACGTCACACTCAGGAGACCAGACATACTTCACATGCTTCTGAAGGAGGTTGGAAAGAGGCTTTGCAATCTTGGAGAAATTCTCAACGAATCTTCGGCAATAGCTTGCAAGACCAAGAAAACTGCGGAGCTGCTTGACATTTTGAGGAGGTTCCCAATTCACAATTGCGGACACCTTCTCGGGGTTAACAGCGATGCCCTTGGCAAAGATGATGTGACCAAGGAAAAGAACTTCATCAAGCCAAAACTCACATTTGGAGAACTTCGCATAGAATTGATACTCTCTGAGCTTGTCGAGCACCAATCGCAAATGTTTGGCATGGTCCTACTTATTCTTGGAGAAGACAAAGATATCATCGAGATACACCAGGACGAATTCATTGGTATAGGGGTTGAAGATGAAATTCATCATCCGAGAGAATACTGGAGGAGCATTGACAAGGCCGAAAGACACGACAGTATATTCATAAGAACCAAAGCTTGTTTTGAATGCTGTCTTGGGAATATCTTCTTCACGAATGCGAATCTGATGATAACCCATACGAAGGTCAAGCTTCGAGAATACTTTAGCACCTTTGAGTTGCTCAAATAGCTCATTGATGTTGGGAAGTGGATACTTGTTCTTGATTGTCTTCTTGTTCAATGGACGGTAGTCGACACAAAGTCGGTCCGTGCCATCCTTCTTCTTGACAAAAAGAACACCACAACCCCATGGAGAAGAACTCGGTCTGATCAAACCCAGACGCTCTTGTTCATCGAGCTGTTTCTTCAATTCCTTCAGCTCGTTGGGTCCAAGCTTGTATGGACGCTTGCAAACGGGTTCAGTGCCGGGCTCTAGTTCGATAACGAACTCAACTGGCCGATGAGGAGGCATACCCGGAAGCTCTTCTGGAAAGACATCTTGATACTCACAAACGACTGGAATTTGAGAGATGGCATTCAATTCGCCCTTCTCATTGAGAGAGAAAAACCGAATGGTTTCATCACGAGCGGCATAAACAATCACATCCTCAGACGAGTGTGTCAATTGAATTTCCCTGGCAGCACAATCGAGTTGAGCCTTGTGCTGAGAAAGCCAGTCCATCCCGAGAATAAGATCAATGTCCGAGTCACCAAGAACAACTGGAGAAGACTGAAATTTATAGTCGCCCATCTTGATGGAAACATCCGGAACACAATTATTAGAAGTCATTTGCTTGCCCGGAGACACAACCTTCAACGGGATACGGATCTTTTCCGTCACAAATTCATGCTTGGCAACGAAAGGTCTTGAAATGAAAGAAAGAGATGCACCAGTATCAAAAAGAACTTTAGCAGGAATATCGTTAACAGGAAGATTACCCATTATCACATCAGTAGATTCCTCTGCTTGAGCTGCATTCATCATGTTCACCTTTGCAGACTTTGGATTATGCTTGACCACTTCATTGCTGGAAGATCTGACAGGAGGAGGAGGAGGCAAGCGCCTTTGGTTGAAGCACTTGTTAGCATAGTGACCTTTCTGCTGACATTTGTTGCAAGTCACCTCTGAGAGTGGACGGTGATAAGGAGCATTGGGCTTTGGAGCTTGATTCTGAGACTTGTTCTGATAGCCAGAGTTGGAAGAGTTGTAAGAACCATGGCCACCTTTGTTCTTCTGCTGATAAGGCTGACGAAACGGAGGAGGAGGAGGCAACCAGAACTTCTGTTGCTTAGCTGTCACAAGTGAGGAAGAAGAAGACTGGACTGTGTCCCTGACTCTCTTCTTAGAAGCCTCACACTTGAGCTGAGCAGCCTCTTGCTTCAGTGCCATATTGTAGAATTGATCAAACTGAGTAGGCTCCACAAGAACGGGAGTTAACTGCAGATCCTCTTTAAGGCCACCTCTGAAGTGATAAATCATGCTCTTTTCATCAGGAACGTCTTGTTTAGCGAAGCGAGCAAGTTTCTGAAACTGGATGTTGTATTGATACACAGACATGTTGCCTTGCTTGCGATTGCGGAACTCCTCACGCTTGCTCTCAACAACACTTTGTGGAATGTGGTGCGCTTTGAAATCCCGACAGAAGTCAGTCCAAGTGATCACACGACCTCCTCTGGAATCTTTGTATTGCTGAAACCAATCAGCAGCTTAGTCCTTGAGTTGGAAAGAAGCGAACTTGACATAGTCCTCAGGCCTGACATTGCTACATTCAAAATGCTTGTTGATGTCCACGAGCCAATCATCGGCATCCGTGGCCTCGGCACAGTAGCTGAAAGACTTGGGCTGATTTGCCAGAAACTGGTTGAGAGTGGCAAAGTGAAGCTGATTGTTGCGTTGACCTTGATTGCCTTGATTGCCTTGCCCTTGAGTACGTTCTTGCAAGAGTTGCAGAATCATCTAAGCATTGGCGTTGGTGGCTGCCATGATAGCTTGCCATGCCTCCGGAGGCGGAGGTGGTGGCGGAGGGTTTGCTTGACTCCCTTCATTGCGATCCGGATTCTGACGCGTTGGTGGAGCCATCCTGAAGAGGGTGACATCCGTTAGCATCTTGATAGACAAATAGATAAGTAGAATCAACGGATAGAAATTGCAACATATAGTCTTCACAATAAACATTCGAACGAAGATGAACGAATGAATTCCGTAGTAAATCATCACACTTCCATAAGTTGAGAAGCCACTTGAAAAAGATATGAAACAACATATGATTTCGAAGCAACTCGAATACCACAATTCAAAACAAAACAAAGTATTGGCTTGCAGAATAAGCCGGAACAAAGATATGATAGAGATTTCGTCCGAAGTTTTCGTGGTGGGGCCCACACGGGCTCAATCGTACAGCACCATCATGTACAAGGCTGTGCACATGACATACGAAGCGTCCCCGAGTCGGCATATCCATGGACTCTTTAAGACACTACGATACCACTATAAACTCAACCGTGTACAGGCGGACCACTAGACGTCGAACCCCAATCTCATATCATGCGTCTGCCGGAAAGTTATCCTAAGGCTACTTGAATTCCCACTTATAAACTCCCGAAACTTTCTCGTTATGCAATCTGGTGTAGGGGATACAGGGGACACAAAATATATCACCCAAACTAGCAATCCCTAGATCCAGCTGTATCCATCCGTCAACACATAACCAAGAAACCTTCGGAAATCGTTTACCTCAACCTTCGAAAAACATCCGTTATACAAGTTATGGCAATACTCCCGAACTCCCGCCCTAGTACTGGGTGGCGTCGAGGTGATCTCACCAACAACTGCATAAAAGAGATTTCGATGTCGGCGAAACTCAGGTATTCCAGAACTGCAACGATAAAATTGTGACGACAACACCTCGGAGCTCAACTCCCCGGGACAATGCCACAACCACTAAATGTCAGGAGGCACCAAGAACAATGTTCTCGTCACAAAACCATCGGAACGATTCCAAGATACCCGCGTGATCCTAAAAGTTTTTTAGTGAAATTTGAGGAGAGAAGAGTCAAAACTTCTACGTCAGGAGACCTCACCAGAGCGACGAAGGGACTGAGGAGTAAAAAGAATCCTACTCTCCGATATATATAATCCTAAGACTCAAAACATTTTTTGTTCTAGACTCAACAACGCCAGCGATTCGATCAAGCAGGGGGCTCCTAAGTCGGGGATGGCTCTGATTACCAACTTGTAACGCCCACGATGCGGCTATATCTCCCACGTGTCGAGGCATGACTTAGAGGCATAACCGCATAGTGGTTTTGTCGCAAGAAGGGTCATCTTCACACAATCCCATGTAATGAACAAGAATGGGATAAAGAGTTGGCTTACAATCGCCACTTCACACAATACATAAATATTATTCATACATCATCCAAAATACAAACATATAGACCGACTACGGTCAAAATCCAGATGAAAATTAAGATAACCCCAAATGCTAGATCCCCGATCGTCCCAACTGGGCTCCACTACTGATCATCAGGAAATGACACATAGTAACGACCACGTTCCTCGTCGAACTCCCACTTGAGATCGACCCCATCATCTGCACCGGTATCGTCGGCACCTGCAACTGTTTTGGTAGAATCTGTGAGTCACGGGGACTCAGCAATCTCACTCCCGCGAGATCAAGACTATTTAAGCTTATAGGAAAGTATGGTGTCATGAGGTGGAGCTGCAGCGGCAATAAGCATATATGGTGGCTAACATACGCGAAAGAGAGCGAGAAGAGAAGCAACGGAGCGGTCGTCAACTAGCAAAGACCAAGAAGTGATCCTGAACTCCTACTTACGTCATACATAACACAGACCGTGTTCACTTCCCGGACTCCGCCGAGAAGAGACCATCACGGCTACACACGCAGTTGATGTATTTTAATTGGGTCAAGTGACAAGTTCTCTACAACCGGACATTAACAAATTCCCATCTGCCTCATAACCGCGGGCACGGCTTTCGAAAGATAATAGCCTGCAGGTGTTGAGGATATAGACCTTAGAGTCACCCGCCAGGAGGGGCCGAGTTACTCATAATGGTCATTGCCAGAGGCCCGGCGCCAAGCTTGAAGACGGTGGGCCAAAGATGGGCTTAAGACCCGGGTATGGCTTAAGGCCCGTAGTTACAATCATTATTATGGTAGAACTTGTAGTGTAAGGCAAGAATAATTGAGAGTCTGAGCCGGACACTCTTATGAGCCGGCCGGGACTCTGAGAGTTGCTGGGCGTCAGCCTCCCTATATAAAGGGATGACCCGGCAGCGGTTTAGAAACAAGTAAGATCTCGTCGAGAGCCAGGCATAGCAATTAAGCTCCCTGGTCATCGAAACCCTAATCAATACCACCTCAACTGGACGTAGGCTTTTACCTTCACCGTAAGGGGCCGAACCAGTATAACCCTCGTGTTCCTTGTCCCGTTAACCCCTTCAAGCTTCCTAGCGGCGATGGCTCCACGACTAAGTCCTAGGTTGAGGACATCTGCCGTGACAATTCCACGACAGTTGGCGCCCACCGTGGGGCTAGCGCACGGTGGATTTGAGTTCTTGAAGGGCAGCTTCGAAGGGCTCAAGGGATACGCTGTGGGCCGGATGACCAAGAGTCATCGCGGCAAGCTCTACATCGATGATGCAAACTGGGGCCCCGACGCCGGCTCAATTGAGTACGGGTACCGGGTCCCCTTCGGCGGAATTCATGTTTTCATTGGCAAGATTGGTGAGCCGGGCCCTAAACCGGATCTCTGCGCCGATCTCGTCCAGACGGCTCAGCGCGCACGACCCGCCCGTGCCCGGCCTGCCTTAAAGCATGCTTTTGTGGGATGTATCCATGGAGGGCTCTCTGATGGATCGGGATCTGGTGATGAGACGGCCGCCGGCCGAGACGGCGAGTCGTCCACAGATGAGTCAAACTCGTTGTATCAACTTCAAGATGGCAGGCTCATGGGTTGTTCCGGTGGTGATAGTATTCCGGACCCGTTTGAGCCGCCAAGTCAGGTTGGAGTCTTTATGGCCGGTGCACAGCCTGTTCAGAACCCTGCTGCTGGAGCGGGAAACCCGGTGCCCTCTCCAGCTCAGGTGCTGATGGATCTCACGGACAAGATGACGGCCCTGTTAACTGCCGCGGTTGCCCCGGCGGATCAAGCTCAGCATGATGCGGAGGTGGCACAGTTAAAGTTAGATCTAGTGAAAGCTAAGGAGGATCTGGCAGCAGAAGGGATCAGGTTGGCTGCGGAGAGGGCGGCTCTCGACGCCCAAACCCAGTTGATTCAAGCGCAGTCCTTCCGGCTCATGATGGATCAAAACGCGTCCAATGAGGTCCTGAGAAGGAGGCATCAAAAGGCCCAATCTCGACTCCCTCCGGTTTACGATCCACGAAACCTCTTCAACACGCCGGGTGCAGGGTCTAGTAACCCGCCAGGGGTCATAGTGCCCGGGTCCGGGACCCCTATTCAGCCACAAGTGATGGGGCCTCCCCAGGTGCACCCGGCCCCGCCTCAGTACGTGCCAATACCACCGGGTCATTATGCTAACCCGCTGGAGAACATGGTCGCCGCGGCAGCACGGCTGGCGGCTCTCCCAATTGACGGCGACTCTCCGACGGCTATTGAAACCCGCCGGGTCAGGGAACTCCTTCAGACAGCACTGGCGCAGCAAGAGGCATACTCCTACAGTCGGGACAGGATCCACTCGACCCCTCGTCCAGGCCGGAGCCCGAGTTACAGTAGACACATGGTCTCAGCGACCGGCTCAAGTAACGTCCGACGCCATGACCCGCCCCCTGGGCATGGCCCGGCTCATAACGGAGCCTTTCATGCAGCATACCAAGACAGAGCGCGGCAAGAGGCGGAGCAGGTGTCTCAGTTGACGGCTTACCAGACTCCCCCGGCTTATCCGACGACTTCCGTCGACGTGGGTATCCCTACCAGGACTGGGGGTGTCCCTTGTTTAGTGCCAGCCATCCGCAATGAACTTCAACCAAGGACTTCAAAGGCCCTAGGAAGGTGCCTAATTACACGGCAGACTTACAACCCGCAGCCTAGATCGAGATGGCCATGGAACTGCTGGAGGTAAGTGAAGCGGCCATGGCCAAGTACTTCACCATGATGTTAGATGGGACTGCCCGCACTTGGTTGAAGGGGCTACCACCGAATTCCATCGGGTCTTGGGCTGAGCTGAAAGCCCGGTTCATCCAAAACTTCAAGGATACCTGTAGGCAGTCTATGTCAATTGTGGATTTGACTAACTGTAAGCAGCAGGAGGGTGAATCCACGACACATTGGGTTCGCCGGGTCAAGGAGATCATACATTCATCAGACAAGATGGATGCCGGCTCTGCAGTCTTAATGTTGGAGCAGAATTGTCGTTTCGTGCCCCTGAAGATGAAACTCGGGCGGCTTAAGCGCGACTGCAATGATATGGGCACACTGATGGCGGCTCTTGTCAAGTACGCCGATTCTGATGGTACCAAGGACCCCGCTTCAGATGATGAAAGGACAGGGAAGGGAAAGAAGAATGCCAATGGCAAGGGTCCTCAGCATAACCCGGGGAATCAAGGAGGTGGCAAGCGCAAGGCCGATGGCAGCCTAGAGTTTGTAGCCAACGCCAACTCACAGGGTAATAACCAGCAACGCAAGGGGAGGCCCCCTCCCCGAGCCAGCGGGTCAGGCCCGGCGCTGGAGCAGCTGTTGAATGAGCCTTGTCCAAGGCATGGCTCTAGAGAGAAGCCAGCTACCCATCTATGGAAGGATTGTGCAATCATGAAGGCCTTTAAAAATTACAATGGCCCGGGCGGCGGCTCAGGCGCCGGCGGTTTTCATGGCCCGGGCGGCGGCTCAAATTCTAAACCTCAGAACGGTCAAGGGGGCTTTAATCAGCAGTCTGGCTAGGGTCATCAACAGCAGCAGGGGGTTATCAGACCAATCCAAAGCAGCTTAGGGGTGGACAGTATCATGTGTTTACCACTAGTCTGTGTAAGCGAGATCAGAAGCTTCATAAGAGGGCTGTGAATGCTGTTGAGCCGGCGGTTCCACACTACTTGCGGTGGTCTGAGCAGCCTATTGTGTGGAGTAGGGAGGATCACCCTCCCCGGGTGGATAATCCGGGTCATTTGGCCTTGGTGGTGGCTCCTCAGGTGGGAGGATATAAGTTCACTAAGGTGCTCATGGATGGGGGCAGCAGCATCAACATCCTCTATTATGAGACTTTCCGTCGTATGGGGTTGATTGATAAGAACCTCAGCCAGTCAAACACTATTTTCCACGGTGTGGTACCTGGTAAGTCGGCTTATCCAGTCGGCAAGATCGAGTTGGAAGTGGCCTTTGGAGATGAGCACAACTACAGGGTGCAAAAATTAACCTTTGAGGTGGTCAAGATAAGAAGTCCGTACCATGCCATATTTGGGCAGCCGGCTTACGCCAAGTTCATGGCACGGCCGTGTTACGTGTATTTACAGCTCAAGATGCCGGGTCATAATGGGACCATTACGGTTCATGGAAGCCGGAAGGTGGCCCTGGAGTGTGAGGAAGGCGATGCAGCTTATGCAGAATTTGTTTGTGCAACAGAGGAGTTAAAGTTTTACAAGGACAACGTTGACCCAACAGATATGACCTCTCTGAAAAAGCCGACTACGGAGCATGAGCCGGCAAAGAAATTCAAGTCGGCTGATGAGACTAAACTTGTTGATTTCGTTCCAGGAGATTCATCTCAGCAGTTTAGCATCAGTGCCAATCTGGATCCAAAATAGGAAAGCGCGCTCATCGAGTTCATCCGTGAGAATAGGGACATCTTCGCATGTAAACCTTCTGACATGCCAAGTGTACCTAGGGAACTCGCTGAGCACACTCTCAATGTTGATCCGAAATTTAAGCCGGTCAGGCAGTTCCTTCGGCGGTTCAATGAGGAGAGGCGGAAAGCTATTCGTGAAGAGGTGGCCCGGCTCTTGGCGGCCGGGTTTATTGTTGAAGTCTTTCACCCAGAGTGGTTAGCTAACCCGGTCCTCGTACTCAAGAAGAACGGCACTTGGCGGATGTGTGTGGACTACACGGACTTAAACAAGGCATGTCCGGCTGATCCTTTTGCCCTTCCCCGTATTAACCAAATTATTGATGCTACGGCAGGTTGTGCGCGCTTAAGTTTCTTGGATGCTTATTCCGGTTATCATCAGATCAAAATGGCAGTTAAGGACCAGGAGAAGACGGCGTTCATCACTCCCTTTGGAGCCTTCTGCTATGTATCTATGCCCTTTGGACTCAAGTGTGCACAGGCGACTTATCAGCGTTGCGTGCAGAACTGTCTTCATAATCAGATTGGGCGCAATGTTCATGCTTATGTGGACGATATTGTGGTTAAATCTATAAAGGAGGAAACCCTGATAGATGATTTGAGGGAAACCTTTGATAATCTCTGGGTTTACAAGATGATGCTTAACCCGGCCAAGTGTGTTTTTGGTGTTCCTGCAGGCAAACTCTTGGGTTTCTTGGTTTCTGACAGAGGCATTGAAGCTAACCCGGAGAAGATCAAGGCCATCACCTCCCTGGCTAAGCCGGCGTGTATAAATGATGTTCAGTGCTTGGCGGGTCGCATCGCTGCTTTAAGCCGGTTTATAAGCCATTTGGGTGAGAAGGCCATGCCATTATATCAGTTGATGAAGAAAACTGATAACTTTGTCTGGAATGATGCAGCTAATACTTCCTTTGAGGATTTGAAGAAGCAGCTGGCAGAGCCCCCAGTCCTTGCTGCTCCGGTTGATAAGGAGCCCTTATTACTGTATGTGGCGGCGAACACACGAGCTGTCAGTGTGGCTGTGGTGGTGGAGCGCAAGGAAGAGGGTAAGGAGCATCCGGTTCAGCGGCCGGTTTATTATGTCAGCGAAGTGCTCATCGAGTCCAAACAGCGGTATCCACATTGGCAGAAGCTTGTTTATGGTGTGTTCATGGCGAGCCGGAAGCTTAAGCATTATTTCCAGGGTCATCCCATCACTGTGGTTAGTTCGGCTCCTCTTGGTGATATCATTCAAAACAGAGAGGCCACAGGAAGAGTAGCTAAGTGGGCCATAGAGCTCGGACCTCATGGTCTCAAATAGGTGCCACGCACTGCTGTTAAATCTCAGGCCTTGGTGGATTACATCAATGATTGGACAGAGTCACAAGTGCCCGAGCAAAAGCCGGATAACACATATTGGACTATTCACATTGATGGGTCCAGGCAGTTGGAGGGCTCGGGGGCTGGAGTCGTATTGGCTTCCCCTAAGGGTGATAAGTTCCATTATGTAATACAATTGATGTTTCCTTGTACCAACAACGCAGCTGAGTACGAGGCCTTGCTCCATGGTCTTCGGATGGCTAAGGAGATGAGCTTGAGCCGGGTAAGGTGTTTCGGTGACTCAGACTTGGTGGCTCAACAAGTGTCAGGCAAGTGGGACTCTAAGGACCCTCTCATGGCGGCTTATCGCCGCGAAGTTGATGCCATTGCTGGGCACTTTCAGGGCTACCAAGTAGAGCACATTGATCGCAGGAAGAACGAGGCGGCTGATGCCCTAAGCCACAGGGAGAGTGGCTAAGTGGGCTATCGAGCTCGGGCCTCATGGTCTCAAATATGTGCCACGCACTACTGTTAAGTCTCAGGCCTTGGTGGATTTCATCAATGATTGGACAGAGTCACAAGTGCCCGAGCCTTTGATGGGTCCAGGCAGTTGGAGGGCTCGGGGGCTGGAGTCGTATTGGCTTCCCCTAAGGGTGATAAGTTCCATTATGTGCTACAATTGATGTTTCCTTGTACCAACAACGCAGCTGAGTACGAGGCCTTGCTCCACGGTCTTCGGATGGCTAAGGAGATGAGCTTGAGCCGGGTAAGGTGTTTCGGTGACTCAGACTTGGTGGCTCAACAAGTGTCAGGCAAGTGGGACTCTAAGGACCCTCTCATGGCGGCTTATCGCCGCGAAGTTGATGCCATTGCTGGGCACTTTCAGGGCTACCAAGTAGAACACATTGATCGCAGGAAGAACGAGGCGGCTGATGCCCTAAGCCGGCTGGGCTCTCAGCGAAAGCCGGTGCCGCCTAATACTTTCCTGGATGTCTTGTATAACCCTTCTGTTAAGTTGCCTACAGAGGAAGACTTGGCTGTCCCTGACCCGGAGGCACGACTGGTGGCGGCTCTCCACGTCATACCGGACTGGACAACGCCCTATCTGGCTTACATGACCCGGGGAGAGTTGCCTGAGGATGAAACTTTGGCCATACAAATAACCCGGCGGGCTAAGTCAATGATTGTTATCAATGGCGAGTTGCATCACCGCAGTGTTACGGGAGCATTCCAGCGTTGTGTCTCCCCTGAGGAAGGTCAAGAGATCTTGCGTGAGATTCATGAAGGGGATTGTCGCCATCACGCCGGCTCAAAATCTCTTGTGTCCAAGGCTTTTCGTCATGGTTTTTATTGGCTGACGGCTCATGCTGATGCGGAGGACTTGGTCAGTAAATGTGATGGTTGCCAAAGGTTCTCACGACGGGCTCATGCCGGCTCAGGAGCTGAGGATGATCCCAATTACTTGGCCCTTTGCGGTCTGGGGGCTTGATATGGTTTGGCCTTTTAAAAGGTCCAAGGATAAAAAGACCCACCTCTTGGTGGCAGTTGACAAATTTACCAAGTGGGTTGAAGCGGAGCCAGTTAGCAAGTGTGATGCAGCCACGGCGGTTCAATTGATGGAAAAGGTGATTTTTCGCTTTGGCTTTCCGCACAGCATTATAACTGACAATGGCACCAATCTATCCAAAGGCTCCATGGAAGAATTTTGTCAACGAGAGCATATCCGACTTGATGTTTCCTCGGTGGCTCATCCTCAATCCAATGGTCAAGCTGAGAGAGCTAATCAGGAGATTCTGAAGGGCATCAAGCCCCGGCTTTTGGTCCCTTTGCAACGGACGCCGGGTTGTTGGGTGGAGGAGTTGCCCTCCGTGTTATGGAGCATCAACACTACTCCTAACAGGTCTACAGGTTTTACGCCTTTCTTCATGGTTTATGGGGCAGAAGCAGTCCTCCCCAGTGACATCCGTCATGACTCGCCTCGAGTGGCGGCTTATGTTGAGGCGGATAATGAACAGGCGCGCCAAGATGCTCTTGACTTGTCGGATGAACAGCGTGTGTGGCAGCAGCCCGCTCAGCGATTTACCAACAAGACCTGCGCCGTTATCATAGTCGCCGGGTTAAATCCCGGGTCTTCCAGGAAGGCGATCTCGTGCTCTGGCTCATCCAAGATCAAACAGATGCGCACAAGCTATCCCCGCCTTGGGAAGGGCCCTTTGTGGTCAGCAAGAATTTGCACAACGGGTCATATTACCTCATTGACATTCGGGAGCACAAAGATTCACGTAAGTCGGAGGAAGAGACCCGTCGGCCGTGGAACATAGCTCAGCTTCGGCCTTACTACACTTGAGCCACCGGCTCTCATAATGTACATATTTCTCTCAGCCATGTATATATTATGATAAGCAATAAAGCAGGACCTCTGTCCTTTTTTCTCCTCCAAATGTGCTCGTGTTGTTTTCATTGCAAGATTACATGATAACTTGAAGGTGGATCCGGCTTATGATTGTATTCGAATCTAGCCGTCGGCAATAAGGTCACTTGGGGGCTTCCTGTTCAAACATAGGTCGTATTCGATCCAAAGAGAACATAGCTGGCGATACCCATTTGATTGGCAAAGTGCCGAGCTCATTGGGGAGTTTTCTTTGATCATATTTGAATCTTAGTTTAACCCCTTTGGGAACCGACGTGGATCGTATTCGAATCAGCGTCGTTAAACAATTCATAAAGTCATTTGGGGGCTTCCTGTTCAAACATGGGTCGTATTCGAACCAAAGAGAACATAGCTGTCGGTACCCTCTTGATTGGCATCGCCACACCCACTGGGGGCTATATGATCGTATTCGAATCCTAGCATAACCCCTTTGGGCCGGGTCTCTGGTCGTATTCGAACCGGAAGCCCCTAATTTCTTCTGCTTTATAGCAAGTTTCTTCTGATTATTTCAAAGTGTGTACGGCCGGGTCTCACTTTGCCGGCTTAACTTTGATTTACAGTGTTAGTTGAACACAATGGGCGTTATTCAGACAGGTAAGCCGGAATTGAGGTACCAACCTTATTACCCGGGTTATTTAAACTGGAAGTATGCTTGCAGGCTGCTAAATGTGTTATTACGGCTGTATTAAGGACATAATTGAGGACCAGTCTTTTTTGATTCGTATTCCGGGTTATATATCTAAAACCTATGATTCTCAGTGCGGTAAGCTGCCTAGAGACTTGTGATTTGTCCTTCTATGCAGGATAGTCGAAGGCAACTATTTTGAGCTTAAGGAAAATAAATGATTGATTACGACCCGGAGAAATATAAAGGAGACAACTTCAATAGACTTCAACATTCAATGCATGCACGATGGCACGGCAAAGATAAAGTGTTGGTCCTACTCTATTACAAGACTCATTGAGTCCAAAAGGGTGAGGCATTGTTTGATAAGCCGCCAGCAGAGTTACGATGCTTGCTGGGTTGAAGTCTTCGGCTCATCCCTCTCTTCTCCTCCGGCTGCTCCCAAGGTCTGGAAAGTCGACGACTTCCAGTCGATGCCGCTCAGAGCTTCGAATTGAGCTTCCTCGTCAATTAACCCCGCTGGGTCAATCTCCGGGGCGAAGGTGTGCTTGCGAGTCGGCGGGATTAAGCTGAGGGCCTCATAGCGCGGAGTGGGGATCCTCTAATTCTCTGCATCGTAACCCGGCTGATACTAGTCAGATCTGTATCATTGCCAATCAGAGTGGCCACCGGGCGTACGATCTTCACGCAAGCTGCGAAGTCCTTCTGGTCGAAGGCGGTGCCGTCTTCCTTCAAACTGGGGTAGCCCAGAGCGATGTCCGCCGGGTCTAGCTCTGGAAGGAACGCCTTAGCCCGGCTTAGAGCCGCTATGGCTCCGGCTCTCGCAGAGGCCCGTCGCAGCTCTTGGATGCGTTGAGGAAGAATGGCGAGCCGGCGAAGAACCTCAGCCAGGTGAGTCGGCACTTCGTTGGATAGGGCCACCACAGCCAGAGCATGCTGTGACCCGGTGTAGAGTTGCTCCACCGGGGTGTACACGGCTTTCAGCTTGGTTACCACGCTTTGGTTGAGGTTGGCGCTTCTGGGCCCTGTTTAACAGAATAAGATAAGCCGCCGACTAGGATGAGTTATGAGATATCAAGATGGTAAACTTGATGAAAGCCGGTGAAATGACTTACCGAAGATTGCGGCAACCATCTGGGACACTTGGCGTTTTAAGCCGGAGAGTTCAGCGGTCTTCTCTGTTAGAGCCTTCTCCGCCTGTTCAGCCCGGTTCACCAGAGTGGCCTTTTCTTGGGCCCAAGCCTTCCGTTCAGCATCAAATTCCGTCTTCAGCTTTTCTTGTGCAGCAATACTGGACACAAATTTGGCATTTGCTTTCCGGGTCTCAGTCTCTTGCGTCTTCAGACGGGTCTTGAGGTCGGAGATGTCAGCCTCCAACTTCTTGTAAGCAGCCTGCATAATTTCCGGGTTATAGGATGAACAGTTAGTATGCAATTTTCAAAGTCCCAAGCACTTTCGAAGCAAAGACACTTGGCACTTGGGGGCTAATGCATGTCGAACGTTTCTATCTACAAATTGCCGGTTCAAGTGAGTAAGCCAGAACTTAAGTCTACAACATATTCTGTCATAAGTCGTAGACTTGGGGGCTAAAGCATGGTAATAATAACAAGATAACTATACACTAAGCAAGAAGAAAGAAGAGTGGTACCTCAGACTTCTGTTGAATCTGGTTCACCATGCTGATCTCTGCATCCCGGCTCTTGTGCACTTGACTGACGAAGCCGGAGACGATCTCTCTGATGTTCAGGTTGGTGTAGTCAGTAAGGTCTAGATTAGCCCGGCGGGGCTGTAGCAACTCCCCCTTGGCGGAGCACTTGGCCAGCGCAGTAGGTCTCCCCGGCTCAACAAATTCCGTCCGGGTGATTACCACGTCCGGGTCATCTGCTGGTTGAGCTGAGCTAGAGGCCTCCGGGTTAGCAAAAGCTTCTGCAGTTGCCTTGTCGGTTGGAGCGGCGGCTTCGGGAGCGGAGGCAGCTGGCAGTTATTGACCTGCTACCTCCGGCTCAGGCAAATCCGGCTCTTCGACCGGTTTGGTCTTCTTCGCCCTCTTGGTGAGGTTGGCCTGGGCACTGAAAAGACAGAAAAGTTAAGCACAAAAAGGCAAGTAAAGACAAGTACAACATGAGATGATCATCATTACCCGGGCACGGTCTTGAAAGCCGGCAGGCTTGACTGCATAGAGTCGCCAGAAGAGGGGGAAGTTTCCTGATAATTTGAGTCAGAAGAGTTGAGCGGTTGACGTATAACACCCGCCAAAGGATGAAAAGCGTACAAATTTGAGATCACCTCGGTCCGGCGTTTCCTCGACGCGTCCGGTAAGACAGAAGAGAGGTCGGCGTCCTTGTTGGTCCGGGTATGCCGCCGGCTCTCATGAGTCTGTCGCTTCAAAATAAATTGAGGATCTTGATAAGCTAAAGGATGTGAAAAGCTTACTTTCCGGGTTACCCTTCGGATTTTCAGCCTTGGCAAGGGCTCCGAGTCGGAGGAAAGTATCATTACCTCTTCAACCACCGGGTTACTGGCTCCGGTGTCATCCTGTTGATGAACAAGTGTTGTTAAGGCGGACAGAAATAAACAATAAACATAACAAAGAGCTTACAGGTTCAGGGGTTACCTCTGACTCGGAGCTGTCGCTTAGTTGCATCAGCTCCAAAGCAGTAGGCCTACTTCCCTTCTTACGGGGAGCGGCTCTCTTGGTGGCTTTCTTCGCCTTCCTGGCCTTCTTGGCCGCCTCATGGTCATATTTGACCTTCCAGAACTTGTCATCAGCCTGAAAAATACAAGGATGATTTCTTAAAGATTCACATGATGGTTATCTACAGAAGAAGATAAAATGTTCAGATCAGCGGCTTACCGCTGGGGCTGGGTTGGTCTTGCAGAAAGGGGCTAACCCGGTCCTCCCGCAGTCTGCCAGGCTCTCGTTCAAGAGAGCCTTGGTCATGTCCTCAGCAACATCTTCAGGAAGATCGTTGCGGCTGTGTCTCAGGGGGTCATCCTGTCGGCCCGTGTATTCGCACATTAAGCCGGGGCGGCGGATCAATGGGATCACCCGCCACGAGATCCAGACCCGGACCAGATCGATTCCGTTGAGACCATTGCCCAGGAGAGCCTTGATCTTGTTTATGGTGGGGAGCAGAGGTTGGCGCTCCACTTGAGTCAGCTTGTCTGACAGTGGGTGTGTTGGTTCCAGATGTGAGGGGCGAAAGCCGGGCAGTGGACTCTCATCAGTCGGCGACGTGTCTTGGCAATAGAACCACGTCTGGTTCCAGTCTTTGGGGTGGCTTGGCGGCTCTGCGTAGGGGAAAAGGCAGTCCCTCCGCCGCTGAATGGAGATGCCACCAAGTTCCAAACTTGGCCCATTGGCGCACTCATTCTGACGGTTCAGGTAGAAGAGCTCTCTGAAGAGCAGCAGGCTGGGCTCCTCTCCAAGGTAGACCTCGCAGAACACTTGGAAGTTGCAGATATTGGACACTGAGTTGGGCCCTATGTCTTGAGGCCGCAGGTCGAAGAAATTCAGCACGTCTCTGAAGAACTTTGAGCCGGGCGGTGCGAAACCCCGGCTCATGTGATCCGCAAAAATCACTACCTCCCCGTCCTTTGGTTGTGGTCTCTCCTCTGACGGGTCAGGGGCACGGTAGGACATGACGTCCTTCTTGGGCAAGTAACCCGACTTCATAAAGTCCGTCAAGGTCTCGTCGGTGACGTTGGACCTCATCCAGTTGCAAGTGATGGGTGCTTTGGGAGCTTTGGGAGGCATGGTGAATGTTGGAAGCCTATGATACAGGGAAAAATGTCCGGTTTAATAATGAGCCGGAGGAAACTTACAAGTCAAGGTTTAAGGTGGCGGCTCATGGAGGGGCCTAATGATATATATATATATAAGTACATTGGGTTATCTAAGCCACAGAAAAGGTGTCAAGAGTAATTCAATTGTCTACAGCCTTGTTGTAGGTAAGCCGGAAAATTTTACGACGTGTGGCTTCCTTTGAGCCGGAAGATTCTACGGCGCGTGGTTTCTTTAAACCGGAAATGTAAACCACCATGACTCAATGAGTGCAGTGTTTTACTAAGTGTGGTGAAAACAAGTTTCACACATTGCAGTAAATAATTTGGATCAAAATGGTCAGTCAAAAGAAAAAGTTTCTAGACCTAAAAACAGATGCGAGGGAAGTTCTTGGGCTCGAACGAGGCCTTTATGCAGTAAAAAGAGGTCTACTTACAATTGAAATGGGTGCCAAACAACTACCGCAGCAATCCTAGGAAGTCTAAAGATCAAAAAGGGTGGTAAAAATCAAATCTACCGAAGGCCCGCGATGAACTACAAAGAATAGAGGAAGAACTACGGAGCCTTAATGCGGATCTGCCCTATGGAGTAGCGAGGAGTTACCGGTGCTGAAGAGATGCGGAGGTTGCCGCCGTTTGTCTGGATCAAATCAGGGTGATGCAGCGGCCAAGGTTGACGAAGACTGGGGGCGCGGCGGCGGCGGTGGAGTTCGAGCTCTTGGGTGACAGAGGAAGAAGACGAAGAAGAGAGGAGTGGCTGAAGGCCCGTCGGGCCGGACTATTTATAAGGGCGAGCTCATCAGTGGGCGCGAGAAACGAGGAGACCGCGGCGTGGTTATCTCCCCACGAAACGCCTCGATTTTCGGGATGGCAGTAAAGATAAGATCCGTTGCGGATCTGGTGGAATAAAAAACGAACTTAATGGAAGATGACGTCACGGCGGATTACCCGGAGTCCAGAGGATGACGTCACGCCAGGTTATGGCTTTCACACAATGGTAAGCCGGAGGTTTTCTGTTGAAAGAATTGAAGATTGACATGAGCCGGCTCAAATCAATCTTGGGCCTAATGTTGAGGATATAGACCTTAGAGTCACCCGCCAGGAGGGGCCGGGTTACTCACAATGGTCATTGCCAGAGGCCCGGCGCCAAGCTTGAAGACGGTGGGCCAAAGATGGGCTTAAGACCCGGGTATGGCTTAAGGCCCGTAGTTACAATCATTATTATGGTAGAATTTGTAGTGTAAGGCAAGAATAATTGAGAGTCTGAGCTGGACACTCTTATGAGCCGGCCGGGACTCTGAGAGTTGCTGGGCGTCAGCCTCACTATATAAAGGGACGACCCGGCAGCGGTTTAGAAACAAGTAAGATCTCGTCGAGAGCCAGGCATAGAAATTAAGCTCCCTGGTCATCGAAACCCTAATCAATACCACCTCAACTAGAGGTAGGCTTCTACCTTCACCGTAAGGGGCCGAACCAGTATAACCCTCGTGTTCCTTGTCCCATTAACCCCTTCAAGCTTCCTAGCGGTGATGGCTCCACGACTAAGTCCCAGCTTGAGGACATCTGTCGTGACAATTCCACGACAGCAGGGGTGTCCCAACTTAGCCCATCATAAGCTCTCAGGGTCAACGAAGGATAAACCTTCTCCCGGAAAGACCCGATCAGTCTCGGAATCCCGGTTTACAAGACATTTCGACAATGGTAAAACAAGACCAGCAAAGCCGCCCGAATGTGCCGACAAATCCCGATAGGAGCTGCACATATCTCGTTCTCAGGGCACACCGGATGAACACTACATACAGCTAAAACCAATCCTCGAGTTTCCCCGAGGTGGCGCTGCAAGTGGCTCTAGTTTGGACCAGCACTCAGAGGAACACTGGCCCGGGGGTTTAAATAAAGATGACCCTTGAGCTCGCGAAAACCCGGGGGAAAAGGCTTAGGCGGCAAATGGTAAAACCAAAGTTGGGCCTTGCTGGAGGAGTTTTGTTCAAGGCGAACTGTCAAGGGGGTCCCATAAATCACCCGACCGCGTAAGGAACGCAAACTCAAGGAACATAATCCCGGTATCACAGAAACTAGGGCGGCAAGAGTGGAACAAAACACTAGGCATAAGGCCGAGCCTTCCACCCTTTACCAAATATATATAGATGCATTAATTAAATAAGAGATATTGTGATATCCCAACAAATCCATGTTCCGACATGGAACAAACTTCAACTTCACCTACAACTAGCAATGCTATAAGAGGGGCTGAGCAAAAGCGGTAACTTAGCCAATCAACGGTTTCCTAGGAAAGGATGGTTAGAGGCTGACATGGCAAAATGGGAGACATTATATAGCAAGAGATAGGTAGCGGAGCATGGCAATAGAGCGAACAACTAGCAAAGCAAAGATAGAAGTCGAGGGGTGGTCATCTTGCCTGCAAGATTCTCAGAGTTGTCGAAAGCTTGATCCTCGTAAGCGTACTCGACAGGTTCCTCGTACACGAACTCGTCTTCCGGCTCTACCCAAGACAAGAACACAAGCAAACGGAACCACAATCAACCACGAGAAATGCACAAGCAACATGATGCAAAACAGGTATGATATGCGAGAAATGATATGCATTGCATATGCGTGCTCCGGAAGGAAAATGATGAACATGGCAGTAACTTGGCAAACCAAGCATGCCACTGGAAAGATGAGATGATTTCGGTCGAAATCGATATACAGATCACCGGAAACGGATGCACGGTTTGCAAATGGCAAGCAAAACAAGAATGACACGAATATGTGATTAACAGCATGATAGCACTTAAAATGCAACAAGCAACAATGCTACAGCACTCCTACATAGCAACAAAGCACATGGAAGTAATCTACAGGAGATGCTTGACAAAAGATGAACACTGAGCTACGGCTAGTTCACAACATAACAAGCTCAAACAAGCATGGCAAAAGTGCAAAAGATAACAGGAGCACAGACTTGGTGAAAAACTGGACATGGCAGAAAACAGCATCAGGTAGCAATGTTCAGAGCACGAAATCAACATGCTACAGGAACTTAACATATCAAAACAAGGCATGGCAGTGTTCTACTAAATGGATATGACAAAAGTCCCTTACTGACCATAAGCCAAAAAGGACCAGAAGATATGATGGCAAGCATGTAAACATAGCATGTTCCGTTATCAGGTTTCAGACTTAGCAGAAAACAGAGCATGGCAGAAATAATAATATGTTGGCCTTTTTGTGAGCTTGATGCACTCACTACAAAGCAATACATGAAAAACCAAGCATACCTCCAGCAAGAACAAAAGCATAGCATGTATGGATCAACTACAATAAGCTTGGCAAAAATGAATATCATGTTAAGAATCTGCCAGAAATATTTTATAGCAAAAGTAGAGTAAGATTGAGTCATGCTATGGCACTCCATAATTGCAAACAATTGCCGGAATGGATCAATTACAACTATAGCTACAAAACATCCTTACTGAACATCTCCAAAATATGCATGGATCTCTCTGTAGCATCAAGTTTACATGGCAACAAAATAGCAGCAGACAAAGACTTAGAGAAATCACTAAGTCCCTGAAATCAGAAACATTACGGAGCCTACTTTGCATGCTTGTGCTAGTCACCACAGAGATCACAAAAATATATGGACTACACCACTGGAAATATGGCATGGCATACTTCAAAACACATGTAGAGGTCATGCCCAAAAGATGCACAGATTTAAAGATACAAAAATGACAAATCTCCAAGTTCTGCTAAGAACCAGAGGATAACAGCAACTAGCCCTCTTCCAACAGAGATTTGGGCATCAAGATGACCTCTAATGAACATGGTGCAATTGAACAAAATGAAGAGCATCACGAGGCGAACAATTTGATATATTACACGCGCGAATTGGAGCTACATGCAAGGAGTTATGGAGCTATGAACAGAGGCATATGCTGTAACAGAAAAATACTTGGAGAAAAAGAGGGGGCTCGGGGTCAACCGCTACAGTAGCAGATCTGGATCGGGGGAGCTCCTCGAGCTCGGGCTCGGGCTCCGGTGGCAGTTCGCCGGCGACGGGAGGGGAAGAAGGAGACAGGGCGGCGGCCGGAGGTGGGGCCGGCGACGGAGAAGGCGGCGCCGGCGGCGGCAGCGCCGGGGCG